>NC_052617.1:489973-593483 GCF_016545825.1 Eucalyptus grandis | reverse complement strand
AATTTATTGAAAATAGAATCGGAAAATCGGGATGTCACAACTCTTCCCCTCTTATAAAAATTTCGTCCTCGAAATTTAAACATTTACCAATTCTTAAACAAAAGGTGGGGGTATAGTTGTCTCATCGATTACGCTCCTTCATTACGCCGTCTTGCCATCCAAGATCCTCGGTGCCGACGAAACATTTCCGAATTAACCGGACCAATTCTTGATTCCCAAAAAGGCTAAGCACTTGTTCATCTTTGCAAAAATGAAAGTTGCAAAAGTTTTGGTTCTTTTTTTTTTTTTTTTTTTCTTTATTTTTCCACAAAGCGGCTAGCGCCGCGTCGGGATTCGAACTCCGACTTCGAACCCTTTGCTTCACACCCGGATACCAACTCGGCTAGAGGCGCCGAAGGTGTCCCAAACCGCTTTCTTTTTCCATTTAAAGCCAAAATTCTCCTTTGATCTCAAATTCGAACTATTCCGCCATTTAAACGGTTCCAGCTCTCCTTTCTTAACAATTCGAGATGTCCCTATTCTAGGCGACATCCAAGGATAACAGGATTCTCAACCTGAAAATTCAAAAATTTCGACGCTTAACCGCGTAAATTTCCCGACGGCTCGAGAGGTCCCTAATCGACACCGATAAGCTGCACCGTGAATCACGATTTGAACCAACTCTGGACTGCGACTTTTATGATCTCGACTTCAACTCAACCAGCGAAGTTCGAACACTCTTCCGCACGCGATTAAAAGAAACTATCTAGCGATCTGCTTTGGCCGGGAACCTCGGTCAAGATCGATATAACTCGACACGATCTCGGCAAATGCAATCGCGACCCTTTGTCGGACCACTGGCCTGTGATCTTTCTTTCCACGACTTCATCTCGGCAATTGAAATTCTGCACTCTCTGCTATGCCTTTGCTTAAGAAAGAACCATATGAAAGCTCTACCAACTTGGAACATCGATCTAGATTTGAAATACAATTCATCTAGGCACTCCATGCCGGTGAATTATCTTATGCACACACACTTCGGTATACCCACTTTGTGACAAGACAAAATCTTCAATTTCTGAAATCAAACTTAGATTGACGGTTAATTTCACTTCGACACGGTTTTAGTGTGACCTAGGCTATTAGGTAGTTCTCATAGCTCTTTAGGACAAATGACCCGTGGTCGATTTTCTTGAGCCACGATGAACCCACTTGACACATTGGCGACTCTCGAGGGTCGTGAAAATCTCAATGATTCAAATACGGACACGGGGTACCAAAACGACGGTAAAATCAAATTAGTATCGGTCGATGAGAGTTTTCTAATTTAGTGGAGTCACCCACGATCGGTCATTCATCTCGGTCAAACCGACCTATCTCGATCTTAATTCGTTAGCGTGCCGTATTGATCTCTACGGATGAGCACGGTCGAGAAGTCGATTCACGGTCGAATTGTCAAGTCTATTTTCCTTAAGTCCTTAATAACTCACCCAACTAGTCTAGTTATCTCGCAAGTGGCCAACTCGGAGAAAAACACTATGTCGCGTCGATGAAATGCCCAATTTAACCAATCGAAATCAGAGTCTGAAAATCAACCTCTCTCTCATATGCATTCTCTTATAGAGTCTTTTGAATTTCTAAATCTGTCCCTTTGAAGCGCTTTGATTCGTCGTACTCTCGGTTCAATTTTGAGGGCAATCATAAGATTCAAAATGTGGCATACCTTAGATTTGAAAACTGAATTTCAAACTTTCTCAAATAATATTCACTCCTTGAGTACCAATTTGTGCAGCTAAGGACTCTCGACTCAATGCACACGTGACTTTGCTCACATTTCTAAAGTGATACAAAATATCATAGTCATAATCCTTAAGGGGTTCCATCCAGCGACGCTGTCTCATATTCAACTCTTGAGGTCTCAGCGCGGAACGCGTATGCAATAACTCTATCATCTTTGCATCAACAAGCAACTAAATCCTTTAAACGACACATCTTTGCCAGATCCCATAACTTTCGGGACCAGATGGAATGATCGCATAGTGCGGTAGTCGGCCTCTTCTTAGGCCTTTGAAAACTACGCTCGCACTTATCCGTCCACACGAACTTTTCTTATTTCCTCGGTAGTCGAATCAAGCTGCAACGGCGACGCGAGAAAACCTTTCCATAAAACTTATGTACTATCTGCTAATCTCCATAAACTGCTAATCTCTGTCACTATAGTCAATATCGGCCAGCGATCATTTTGCTTCAATCTTGGACGAAGTCTATGGAGATTCCTTCTCCTGAAATCACATGACCTAGGAACACAACACGAGTCATCCAAAACTCGCATTTGCTAAACTTATTGTAAAATCCAAAAGCACTCAAGGTGAAGTATCATCCCCAAATGTCTCTCGTGCTCCTCGGCACTCTTTGAACACACTTAGGGATAACTTCAATGGACACGATCACAATTGATTCAAGTGTCCTTAAACATTCTGCTCAACGAGACCCAAATAAATAGCTATGGTATCCATCAAACCACACGGCGTTACGGTGAACTCATAACTACGTATCGAGTGCGAGGTCTTAACTTTGGTATGTCTTTCTTCTGATCCTCACTGATGATACCACGACCTCAAGTCGATCTTGAGGAATATCGATACACAACCACAACGAACCACATTTCTCCTTCATGAACAGGCGGTGCTCCCCAAGGTTATGCCTTTGGAAAGTATGAATCCCTATCCAACACTTCTGCATCTACACCTTCAGTCCTTTTAACTTGGGTAACACCATCCGGTAAGGAGCCTTAGGAACTGGCTCTGATCCGGGTGCTGATTCAATCGCGAACTCTATTTCTCTTTCTGACAGCAACTTGACAAATCTTCAGAAAATACCTTAGAAAACTTATGTACCACGATTAAGTTTTCCATATTCGGCTCCTCAAGCGACACATCCATCATCCATTATAGTTGCCAAGTAGATTCGGTAACCAACAACCATAACCAGGTCACCTTCAATGACGAATAACAATGATTGAAGTTCCTCTTCAACTTTCGGTGATTCAAAACTTTCACCCGCTAACTAAACAAATGAATTATATCACTGCCACGATTCATAACAGAAGAAAGCTCCTCGAGCCAAACCTTTTCATAAATGACTTCCAAGTCATACATAAGCAAACCCATCAGGTACAACTATAGTCAGAGATCCACCTTTCTATCACTTTATTACCACAACAAAGATCCTACAACTTTCATCGAAAATTCTGCTGCACTACTATGATAAGATTCCCTCAAGAACATTTTCCCTTTGACTAATGCATGGTCGACCCATTCATGCTCTTCTAGCCATCCTAGTGGCGTCCTATATGCAGTAACGGTACTTACGCTCTCATGGACTTACGCGGACAATTCCTAACCCAATGATCGTGCTGGCCATATTCAAAGCATGCTCTCTTTTTACCCTGACATTGGGTGACTCACTCTCTTTTCCCTTGACTCGGCACACAATCGGGAGTCATTTACTTCCCATCAAGGAACATCATGCACCATTCCTTGCACTAGGGTCTGTTCTAAGTACCCCACTAAATGTCCCGAAGCATGATTCCTCCGTTCTGTCTCATCAACGGCGGTGCGAAACAGCTATAGTTCCATCCATCTATACGAGCCATCTTTGATCAAATGGCTTTACTAGTGACTTTTGTAACAAGTCATTTCCCTCTTACACACGGAACAAATCCATGTCTTTTCTTACGGACACGACACGCATCGATCGAGTTGAGCACGACTTTCCAACTCCACTCTTTCGGTTGGGTGAAACGGGGCACTTTTCTTCCGGCATTGGCCTTTCTCCCCCAACCGATTTTTCATCTCTGTCTAAACCGAACCTTGACTCGGATATGAAGACTTGATCCTCGATCACAACTCCAATTTAGGCCTCAACGGGCGTGACAATAACAACGGCGGTCAAAACACGACAGCAATAGAAACGGCGGCAACGGCGGCGGCTCGATCTGAACTTGCGACCCAACGAGCTTCCAAGGAACACTAGCGCCTTAACAATCCTATTAAACCTAGGATCATTCGGTGCTATAACATTCTCAGCACCGACTTGCGGCGGTACTCTCACACTCGCGCTGGTCTAAGCCTGCGCTCTACCTCGGGTACCGACTCTTGTCAGCATCCTACCCCGAGGTATAGGTCCTACCAACCTTCTCCAAGGAGTTCTCCACTCCTAGTCACTCATGCTACAGACTCTATATAGACGCCTGTTTTTCAATTCCAACACCAGGTTAGAATTTGAGTGACCCCACAAACATACTACCAATCAACTATCAACCACATGCATCAGCATATTAAAAGCCTTTCCTACTAACTATCCCAAGACTCATCGCACCTTATCACTCCATATACAGACCATGCTCTGATACCACTTAAACGGGGATGTCACGCCCCGGACCCCGCGCGCACATCCCCTTTGCGGTCGATCAAAAATGCAACATCCCGGGATATGTCGCCGACCCATTCATTTCTTTACGCATGCGGAGCGAAACAAATCCCACGACAACATTTAACTTGGGATAGAAAAGCGAGGCAATCAATCACAATACCAAACACTCATTTACAAACACAAAAGGGGTTTAAATACAACCTTTGGACTTTCTACAAAATAGACCAGCTCGACAAAAGGGGATTATCCTACAACCAACTAGCGAGGACACGCTCTTCAACCCTTATGACTTCACCTCTGCAGCTCCTCAAGGCCAACCAAAGCTATATGGCCGCTCCGTCCTGGGGACCTGAAATTTTAATCCCACAACCGGGATGAGACGATGTCTCGGCAAGTTCAACCCCTAAACCCCTATTAGAAAGAAAATACGCCCGGGTGGCCTAGCCACATCACACGAAGACTTACCTCGCCTCGGCCCTTATACGCGAGGTTAGCACAATTTATATAAACCAACCACGTGCAATTATGATAACCAAACAACCATGGCACAATCACATCATCAAACCATTCAACCACTTGGATCGTCTCAGCGATCAATCGACTCGGCCGATTTCATGTCATTCTAGCAAATCAATCATTGCTCTCAACTACGGCCCTACTCGGCAAATTTAAATCGGTGGCATCACGGCCCCACTCGGCGCGACCTTTAACGGTGGCAATTCACGGCCCCCCAGGCACGACCTCTTGTAGGTGGTTTTCACGGCCTCATCGGGCACGACCTTTCCAAGGTGGTTTATCACGGCCTCTCAGGCACGACCTCTCGAGAGGTGGTTTATCACGGCCTCTCTAGGCACGACCTCTCAGAGGTGGTTTATCACGGCCTCTCTGGGCACGACCTTTCACAGGTGGTTTATCACGGCCTCTCTGGGCACGACCTTTCACAGGTGGTTTATCACGGCCTCTCTGGGCACGACCTCTAATAGGTGGTATTTCACAGCCAATCTCCCATCAATTTCTACACTTAGGATTTCGTAAAGAATCCCTATAAATCACAATCACACTCAATTCATCACAACCAATCATCAATTTCAAATTCTAAATGCACAGCAACGATCGGCACGAAATTCTGAGCAAATAAGGTCCCAATGAAAATTTTGAATTTAATAAATAATTAAATTTATTCCCAAAAATAATTAAATAATAATATCCATATATTTCACTTTCCACGCTCAATTTATAACATCCAATCATCAATTTCAAAATCCGACTACATAGCAACGACCGGCACGAAATTCGAGAATTTAAGGTCTCGACAAAATTTTCGAATTTAATAAATAATTTAATTTATTCCGAAAATAATTAAATAATAATATTTTATTAATTTCGAATAAAATATATTATTAAATTATATAATAATTTCGAGACATTTAAATAAATCAAAAGTAAATTCATTTAAGTCAAATCAAGGCTTATTTTAAATAAACCTACTTACCCTTAATTAAGCACACTTTAAATTAAACCACAACCTTAATCAAATCTACTCTTAATTAACCTAAACTAACAACCTAATAATACTTGACATAAACTAAACCTCCCTAAGCATAATTAACCCTCTAAGCGAGGTTTAGTGAGTTAAACTCACCGGATTAGCGAGCCGAGCGAACCAAAACGACGAGGACGACGCGAGGATCGACTTTCCTCAAAGCGGGCCGAGCATCCGGGCTCGGGAAGGCGGCGAAACGGGCCAAGAAGGGGCTGCCATACCCATTTTCTGCAGCTGCTGTCCATGGCGGTTTGAGGGCGAGAGAGGGCAGATCCGGCGCCGGCTTAGGTCGAACGGGCGGATGAGCTGCGGCGGTCTTTGCACGGCCAACGGCGGGGCCTCACGGTGGCCGGAGGTGAGCTGGACGGCTCCGGCTGAGCTTCCCCAGATCTGGAATCGCTGCTGGACTCGCGGAACAGTAGGGACGACGAGGACGGCTGGGCGGAGCAGCTCGCGGGGCTGCGACGGCGAGCGAGCGGAGGGACGGCCGGCGACGAGCGGCGAAGGAGGCGGACGGCGAGGGGCTGCTTCGGCTTCTTCCTCTGCAATTTTTCTGGTCTTCGCACACCAACCATGGAGGAATCGCACGGGAGAGGAAGAAGAGAGGGAGGAGAGAGAAGAAGGGAGGCCAATTTCTTTTCCTTTTTCCCTTTTCTTTAATCCAACAAATTGGCCCACCACATGACCTCATGAGTGACATCACACTCCACTCACCCAATCCCCCACAACCTTTTCCAATGGTTGCAAATCTCATTTTCCGCCGGGGCATAAAATTTTGTACAACCAATTCTTCAATTCCACTTGATTCTCTTCCAATTGAATCAAATTGAAGTTCATAAAATTAATCCAATGTCACCACACTTCAATTCACCTAATTACTTGACCATAGACCATCTTGAGTCCCAAAAGCACAACCAAAAGCGGGCCTACTAATTTCTCGAGCCCAATTAGCCATTTTTCGATTTACTTGCTGAAAATTCTGATTACATGAAAAATCTTCCAAAGATGATTCAATGACCCTGAAATGATTTGTGACACACCCGGACTTCCAATTCGAATTCGATCTTAATTCCACGGTTAATTTCACTTTGGCACGATACTAGCGCGGCCCAACCTACCGGGTAGCCTTTAGATATTTTTATGCATTTGACCTGTGGTTGATCATCTCAAGCCACAATGTACATCTTTGAAACATTGGCGACTTTCGGTTGTCGAGGTAATCTCAAGGTTTCAAATACGAACACGGGGTACCTAATCGATAGAAAAGTCGGTCCGGTGCCAATCGACAAGAATTGTGCGATCCGGTGGAATCACCCACACACGATCACATGCCTCGTCGAGTCGACCTATCTCCAATCTTTAATCGATTTTAATTGTGCCGTAATGACCCTTGCGGACTAGCTCGGTCGAAAGGTCGCTTCTGGTCAAATTCTCGAGTCGATGCATTAGAAACTCTTAACGGCTTCACCCGATAGACTAGTTTCCACATGAGTGGCCAACTCCGGAAAAGAACTATATGCGTGCCAACGAAATGCCCGTCTCAATTTATTGAAAATAGAATCGGAAAATCGGGATGTCACAACTCTTCCCCTCTTATAAAAATTTCGTCCTCGAAATTTAAACATTTACCAATTCTTAAACAAAAAGGTGGGGGTATAGTTGTCTCATCGATTCTGCTCCTTCATTACGCTTCGTCGCCATCCAAGATCCTCGGTGCCGACGAAACATTTCCGAGTTAACCAGACCAATTCTTGATTCCCAAAAAGGCTAAGCACTTGTTCATCTTTGCAAAAATGAAAGTTGCAAAAGTTTTGGTTCTTTTTTTTTTTTTTTCTTTATTTTTCCACAAAGCGGCTAACTGCCGCGTCGGGGATTCGAACTCCCGACTTCGAACCACTGCTTCACACCCGGATACCAACTCGGCTAGAGGCGCCGAAGGTGTCCCAAACCGCTTTCTTTTTCCATTTAAAGCCAAAATTCTCCTTTGATCTCAAATTCGAACTATTCCGCCATTTAAACAGTTCCGGCTCTCCTTTCTTAACAATTCGAGATGTCCCTATTCTAGGCGACATCCAAGGATAAACAGGATTCTCAACCTGAAAATTCAAAAATTTCGACGCTTAACCGCGTAAATTTCCCGACGGCTCTGAGAGGTCCCTAATCTGACACCGATAACTGCAACTGAATCACTGATTTCTGAACCAACTCTGGACCTGCGACTTTTATGATCTCTGACTTCAACTCAACCAACTGAAGTTCTGAACACTCTGCTCTGCACTGATTAAAAGAAACTATCTAACTGATCTGCTGAAACTGGGAACCTCTGGTCAAGATCTGATATAACTCTGACACTGATCTCGGCAAATGCAATCGACCCTTTGCACTCGGACCACGGCTGTGATCTTTCTTTCCCGACTTCATCTCGGCAATTGAAATTCTGCACTCTCGCTATGCCTTTGCTTAAGAAAGAACCATATGAAAGCTCTACCAACTTGGAACATCTGATCTAGATTTGAAATACAATTCATCTCCGGCACTCCATGCCGGTGAATTATCTTATGCACACACACTTCGGTATACCCACTTTGTGACAAGACAAAATCTTCAATTTCTGAAATCAAACTTAGATTGACGGTTAATTTCACTTCGACACGGTTTTAGTGTGACCTAGGCTATTAGGTAGTTCTCATAGCTCTTTAGGACAAATGACCCGTGGTCGATTTTCTTCGAGCCACGATGAACCCACTTGACACATTGGCGACTCTCGAGGGTCGTGAAAATCTCAATGATTCAAATACGGACACAGGGTACCAAAACGACGGTAAAATCAAATTAGTATCGGTCGATGAGAGTTTTCTAATTTAGTGGAGTCACCCACGATCGGTCATTCATCTCGGTCAAACCGACCTATCTCGATCTTAATTCGTTAGCGTGCCGTATTGATCTCTCGAGATGAGCACGGTCGAGAAGTCGATTCTGGTCGAATTGTCAAGTCTATTTTCCTTAAGTCCTTAATAACTCACCCAACTAGTCTAGTTATCTCGCAAGTGGCCAACTCGCAGAAAAACACGTAATCGCGTCGATGAAATGCCCAATTTAACCAATCGAAATCGAGTCTGAAAATCAACCTCTCTCTCATATGCATTCTCTTATAGAGTCTTTTGAATTTCTAAATCTGTCCCTTTGAAGCGCTTTGATTCGATCTGTACTCTCGGTTCAATTTTGAGGGCAATCATAAGATTCAAAATGTGGCATACCTTAGATTTGAAAACTGAATTTCAAACTTTCTCAAATAATATTCACTCCTTGAGTACCAAGCGTGCAGCTAAGGACTCTCGACTCAATGCACCGTGACTTTGCTCACATTTCTAAAGTGATACAAAATATCATAGTCATAATCCTTAAGGGGTTCCATCCAGCGACGCTGTCTCATATTCAACTCTTGAGGTCTCAGCGACGGAACGCGTATGCAATAACTCTATCATGCTGCATCAACAAGCAACTAAATCCTTTAAACGACACATCCTTTGCAGATCCCATAACTTTCGGGACCAGATGGAATGATCGGCATAGTGCGGTAGTCGGCCTCTTCTTAGGCCTTTGAAAACTACGCTCGCACTTATCCGTCCACACGAACTTTTCTTATTTCCTCGGTAGTCGAATCAACCGCAACGGCGACGAAAACCTTTCCATAAAACTTATGTACTATCCTGCTAATCTCCATAAACTGCTAATCTCTGTCACTATAGTCAATATCGGCCAACCGATCATTTGCTTCAATCTTGGACGAAGTCTATGGAGATTCCTTCTCCCGAAATCACATGACCTAGGAACACAACACGAGTCATCCAAAACTCGCATTTGCTAAACTTATTGTAAAATCCAAAAGCACTCAAGGTGCGAAGTATCATCCCCAAATGTCTCTCGTGCTCCTCGGCACTCTTTGAACACACACCGGGATAACTTCAATGGACACGATCACAATTGATTCAAGTGTCCTTAAACATTCTGCTCAACAGACCCAAATAAATAGCTATGGTATCCATCAAACCACACGGCGTTACAGTGAACTCATAACTACTGTATCGAGTGCGAGGTCTTAACTTTGGTATGTCTTTCTTCCTGATCCTCAGCGATGATACCACGACCTCAAGTCGATCTTGAGGAATATCGATACACAACCACAACGAACCACATTTCTCCTTCATGAACAGCGCTGGTGCTCCCCAAGGTTATGCCTTTGGAAAGTATGAATCCCTATCCAACACTTCCTGCATCTACACCTTCGGTCCTTTTAACTTGGGTAACACCATCCGGTAAGGAGCCTTAGGAGGCGGCTCGATCCGGTGCTTGATTCAATCGCGAACTCTATTTCTCTTTCGTGAGCAACTTGACAAATCTTGAGAAAATACCTTAGAAAACTTATGTACCACGATTAAGTTTTCCATATTCGGCTCCTCAACTGACACATCCATCATCCATTATAGTTGCCAAGTAGATTCGGTAACCAACAACCATAACCAGGTCACCTTCAATGACGAATAACAATGATTGAAGTTCCTCTTCAACTTTCAGTGATTCAAAACTTTCACCCGCTAACTAAACAAACTGAATTATATCACGCCACGATTCATAATGAAGAAAGCTCCTCGAGCCAAACCTTTTCATAAATGACTTCCAAGTCATACATAAGCAAACCCATCAGGTACAACTATAGTCGAGATCCACCTTTCTATCACTTTATTACCACAACAAAGATCCTACAACTTTCATCGAAAATTCTGCTGCACTACTATGATAAGATTCCCTCAAGAACATTTTCCCTTTGACTAATGCATGGTCGACCCATTCATGCTCTTCTAGCCATCCTAGTGGCGTCCTATATGCGATAACGGTACTTACGCTCTCATGGACTTACGCGGACAATTCCTAACCCAATGATCGTCTTTGGCCATATTCAAAGCATGCTCTCTTTTTACCCTGACATTGGGCTGACTCACTCTCTTTTCCACTGACTCGGCACACAATCAGGGAGTCATTTACTTCCCATCAAGGAACATCATGCACCATTCCTTGCACTAGGGTCTGTTCTAAGTACCCCACTAAATGTCCCGAAGCATGATTCCTACGTTGTCTCATCAACGGCGGTGCGAAACAGCTATAGTTCCATCCATCTATACGAGCCATCTTTGATCAAATGGCTTTACTAGTGACACTGTAACAAGTCATTTCCCTCTTACAAAGCACGGAACAAATCCATGTCTTTTCTTACAGACACGACACGCATCGATCGAGTTGAGCACGACTTTCCAACTCCACTCTTTCGGTTGGGTGAAACGGGGCACTTTTCTTCCGGCATTGGCCTTTCTCCCCCAACCGATTTTTCATCTCTGTCTAAGGCGAACCTTGACTCGAGATATGAAGACTTGATCCTCGATCACAACTCCAATTTAGGCCTCAACGGGCGTGACAATAACAACGGCGGTCAAAACACGACAGCAATAGAAACAGCGGCAACAGCGGCGGCTCGATCCTGAACTTACTGACCCAACGAGCTTCCAAGGAACACTAGCGCCTTAACAATCCTATTAAACCTAGGATCATTCGGTGCTATAACATTCTCGGCACCGACTTGCGGCGGTACTCTCACACTCGTATTTGGTCTAAGCTGCGCTCTACCTCAGTACCGACTCTTGTCGACATCCTACCCCGAGGTATAGGTCCTACCAACCTTCTCCAAGGAGTTCTCCACTCCTAGTCACTCATGCTACGAGACTCTATATAGACGCTGTTTTTCAATTCCAACACCGGGTTAGAATTTGAGTGACCCCACAAACATACTACCAATCAACTATCAACCACATGCATCAGCATATTAAAAGCCTTTCCTACTAACTATCCCAAGACTCATCGCACCTTATCACTCCATATACAGACCATGCTCACGATACCACTTAAACGGGATGTCACGCCCCGGACCCCGCGCGCGCACATCCCCTTGCGGTCGATCAAAAATGCAACATCCCGGGATATGTCGCCGACCCATTCATTTCTTTACGCATGCGGAAGCGAAACAAATCCCACGACAACATTTAACTTGGGATAGAAAAGCGGGCAATCAATCACAATACCAAACACTCATTTACAAACACAAAAGGGGTTTAAATACAACACTTTGGACTTTCTACAAAATAGACCAGCTCGACAAAAGGGGATTATCCTACAACCAACTAGCGAGGACACGCTCTTCAACCCTTATGACTTCACCTCTCGCAACTCCTCAAGGCCAACCAAAGCTATATGGCCGCTCCGTCCACCAGGGGACCTGAAATTTTAATCCCACAACCGGGATGAGACGATGTCTCGGCAAGTTCAACCCCTAAACCCCTATTAGAAAGAAAATACGCCCGGGTGGCCTAGCCACATCACACGAAGACTTACCTCGCCTCGGCCCTTATCTGCAGGTTAGCACAATTTATATAAACCAACCACGTGCAATTATGATAACCAAACAACCATGGCACAATCACATCATCAAACCATTCAACCACTTGGATCGTCTCAGCGATCAATCGACTCGGCCGATTTCATGTCATTCTAGCAAATCAATCATTGCTCTCAACTACGGCCCTACTCGGCAAATTTAAATCAGTGGCATCACGGCCCCACTCGGCGCGACCTTTAACAGGTGGCAATTCACGGCCCCACTGGGCACGACCTCTTGTAGGTGGTTTTTCACGGCCTCATCGGGCACGACCTTTCCAAGGTGGTTTATCACGGCCTCTCTGGGCACGACCTCTCAGAGGTGGTTTATCACGGCCTCTCTGGGCACGACCTCTCAGAGGTGGTTTATCACGGCCTCTGGGGCACGACCTTTCACAGGTGGTTTATCACGGCCTCTCAGGCACGACCTTTCACGGTGGTTTATCACGGCCTCTCTGCAGGCACGACCTCTAATAGGTGGTATTTCACAGACCAATCTCCCATCAATTTCTACACTTAGGATTTCGTAAAGAATCCCTATAAATCACAATCACACTCAATTCATCACAACCAATCATCAATTTCAAATTCTAAATGCACAGCAACGATCGGCACGAAATTCGAGCAAATAAGGTCCCAATGAAAATTTTCGGAATTTAATAAATAATTAAATTTATTCCCAAAAATAATTAAATAATAATATCCATATATTTCACTTTCCACGCTCAATTTATAACATCCAATCATCAATTTCAAAATCCGACTACATAGCAACGACCGGCACGAAATTTCGAGAATTTAAGGTCTCGACAAAATTTTCGGAATTTAATAAATAATTTAATTTATTCCGAAAATAATTAAATAATAATATTTTATTAATTTCGAATAAAATATATTATTAAATTATATAATAATTTCGAGACATTTAAATAAATCAAAAGTAAATTCATTTAAGTCAAATCAAGGCTTATTTTAAATAAACCTACTTACCCTTAATTAAGCACACTTTAAATTAAACCACAACCTTAATCAAATCTACTCTTAATTAACCTAAACTAACAACCTAATAATACTTGACATAAACTAAACCTCCCTAAGCATAATTAACCCTCTAAGCGAGGTTTAGTGAGTTAAACTCACCGGATTAGCGAGCCGAGCGAACCAAAACGACGAGGACGACGCGAGGATCGACTTTCCTCAAAGCGGGCCGAGCATCCGGGCTCGGGAAGGCGGCCGAAACGGGCCAAGAAGGGGCTGCCATACCCATTTTCTGCAGCTGCTGTCCATGGCGGTTTGAGGGAGAGAGGGGCAGATCCGGCGCCGGCTTAGGTCGAGAACGGGCGGATGAGCTGCGGCGGTGCTGCACGGCCAACGGCGGGGCCTCACGGTGGCCGGAGGTGAGCTGGACGGCTCCGGCTGAGCTTCCCCAGATCTGGAATCGCTGCTGGACTCGCGGAACAGTAGGGACGACGAGGACGGCTGGGCGGAGCAGCTCGCGGGGCTGCGACGGCGAGCGAGCGGAGGGACGGCCGGCGACGAGCGGCGAAGGAGGCGGACGGCGAGGGGCTGCTTCGGCTTCTTCCTCTGCAATTTTTCTGGTCTTCGCACACCAACCATGGAGGAATCGCACGGGAGAGGAAGAGAGAGGGAGGAGAGAGAGAGAAGAAGGAGGCCAATTTCTTTTCCTTTTTCCCTTTTCTTTAATCCAACAAATTGGCCCACCACATGACCTCATGAGTGACATCACACTCCACTCACCCAATCCCCACAACCTTTTCCAATGGTTGCAAATCTCATTTTCCGCCGGGGCATAAAATTTTGTACAACCAATTCTTCAATTCCACTTGATTCTCTTCCAATTGAATCAAATTGAAGTTCATAAAATTAATCCAATGTCACCACACTTCAATTCACCTAATTACTTGACCATAGACCATCTTGAGTCCCAAAAGCACAACCAAAAGCGGGCCTACTAATTTCTCGAGCCCAATTAGCCATTTTCTGATTTACTTGCTGAAAATTCTGATTACATGAAAAATCTTCCAAAGATGATTCAATGACCCTGAAATGATTTGTGACACACCCAGACTTCCAATTACTGAATTCGATCTTAATTCCACGGTTAATTTCACTTTGGCACGATACTAGCGCGGCCCAACCTACCGGGTAGCCTTTAGATATTTTTATGCATTTGACCTGTGGTTGATCATCTCAAGCCACAATGTACATCTTTGAAACATTGGCGACTTTCGGTTGTCGAGGTAATCTCAAGGTTTCAAATACGAACACGGGGTACCTAATCGATAGAAAAGTCGGTCCGGTGCCAATCGACAAGAATTGTGCGATCCGGTGGAATCACCCACACACGATCACATGCCTCTGTCGAGTCGACCTATCTCCAATCTTTAATCGATTTTAATTGTGCCGTAATGACCCTTGCGGACTAGCTCGGTCGAAGGTCGCTTCCCGGTCAAATTCTCGAGTCGATGCATTAGAAACTCTTAACTTGCTTCACCCGATAGACTAGTTTCCACATGAGTGGCCAACTCCAGGAAAAGAACTATATGCGTGCCAACGAAATGCCCGTCTCAATTTATTGAAAATAGAATCGGAAAATCGGGATGTCACAACTCTTCCCCTCTTATAAAAATTTCGTCCTCGAAATTTAAACATTTACCAATTCTTAAACAAAAAGGTGGGGGTATAGTTGTCTCATCGATTCTGCTCCTTCATTACGCCCGTCGCCATCCAAGATCCTCGGTGCCGACGAAACATTTCCGAGTTAACCAGACCAATTCTTGATTCCCAAAAAGGCTAAGCACTTGTTCATCTTTGCAAAAATGAAAGTTGCAAAAGTTTTGGTTCTTTTTTTTTTTTTTTTTTTTCTTTATTTTTCCACAAAGCGGCTAAGCGCCGCGTCGGGGATTCGAACTCCGACTTCGAACCCTTTGCTTCACACCCGGATACCAACTCGGCTAGAGGCGCCGAAGGTGTCCCAAACCGCTTTCTTTTTCCATTTAAAGCCAAAATTCTCCTTTGATCTCAAATTCGAACTATTCCGCCATTTAAACAGTTCCGGCTCTCCTTTCTTAACAATTCGAGATGTCCCTATTCTAGGCGACATCCAAGGATAAACAGGATTCTCAACCTGAAAATTCAAAAATTTCTGACGCTTAACCGCGTAAATTTCCCGACGGCTCTGAGAGGTCCCTAATCTGACACCGATAACTGCAACTGAATCACTGATTTCGAACCAACTCGGACTGCGACTTTTATGATCTCGACTTCAACTCAACCAAGCGAAGTTCGAACACTCGCTCTCGCACCGATTAAAAGAAACTATCTAACTGATCTGCTGAAACTGGGAACCTCTGGTCAAGATCTGATATAACTCTGACACTGATCTCGGCAAATGCAATCACTGACCACTGTACAGACCCTGGCCTGTGATCTTTCTTTCCCTGACTTCATCTCAGCAATTGAAATTCTGCACTCTCTGCTATGCACTGCTTAAGAAAGAACCATATGAAAGCTCTACCAACTTGGAACATCTGATCTAGATTTGAAATACAATTCATCTCCGGCACTCCATGCCGGTGAATTATCTTATGCACACACACTTCGGTATACCCACTTTGTGACAAGACAAAATCTTCAATTTCTGAAATCAAACTTAGATTGACGGTTAATTTCACTTCGACACGGTTTTAGTGTGACCTAGGCTATTAGGTAGTTCTCATAGCTCTTTAGGACAAATGACCCGTGGTCGATTTTCTTCGAGCCACGATGAACCCACTTGACACATTGGCGACTCTCGAGGGTCGTGAAAATCTCAATGATTCAAATACGGACACAGGGTACCAAAACGACAGTAAAATCAAATTAGTATCAGTCGATGAGAGTTTTCTAATTTAGTGGAGTCACCCACGATCGGTCATTCATCTCAGTCAAACCGACCTATCTCTGATCTTAATTCGTTAACTGTGCCGTATTGATCTCTACAGATGAGCACGGTCGAGAAGTCGATTCTGGTCGAATTGTCAAGTCTATTTTCCTTAAGTCCTTAATAACTCACCCAACTAGTCTAGTTATCTCGCAAGTGGCCAACTCGAGAGAAAACACCGTAATCGCGTCGATGAAATGCCCAATTTAACCAATCGAAATCGAGTCTCGAAAATCAACCTCTCTCTCATATGCATTCTCTTATAGAGTCTTTTGAATTTCTAAATCTGTCCCTTTGAAGCGCTTTGATTCGATCTGTACTCTCGGTTCAATTTTGAGGGCAATCATAAGATTCAAAATGTGGCATACCTTAGATTTGAAAACTGAATTTCAAACTTTCTCAAATAATATTCACTCCTTGAGTACCAAGCTGTGCAGCTAAGGACTCTCGACTCAATGCACGTGACTTTGCTCACATTTCTAAAGTGATACAAAATATCATAGTCATAATCCTTAAGGGGTTCCATCCAGCGACGCTGTCTCATATTCAACTCTTGAGGTCTCAACTGACGGAACGCGTATGCAATAACTCTATCATGCTGCATCAACAAGCAACTAAATCCTTTAAACGACACATCACTGCAGATCCCATAACTTTCAGGACCAGATGGAATGATCAGCATAGTGCGGTAGTCAGCCTCTTCTTAGGCCTTTGAAAACTACGCTCGCACTTATCCGTCCACACGAACTTTTCTTATTTCCTCAGTAGTCGAATCAACTGCAACGCTGACGCAGAAAACCTTTCCATAAAACTTATGTACTATCCTGCTAATCTCCATAAACTGCTAATCTCTGTCACTATAGTCAATATCGGCCAACTGATCGCTGCTTCAATCTTGGACGAAGTCTATGGAGATTCCTTCTCCTGAAATCACATGACCTAGGAACACAACACGAGTCATCCAAAACTCGCATTTGCTAAACTTATTGTAAAATCCAAAAGCACTCAAGGTGGAAGTATCATCCCCAAATGTCTCTCGTGCTCCTCGGCACTCTTTGAACACAGGGATAACTTCAATGGACACGATCACAATTGATTCAAGTGTCCTTAAACATTCTGCTCACGAGACCCAAATAAATAGCTATGGTATCCATCAAACCACACGGCGTTACGGTGAACTCATAACTCGTATCGAGTGCGAGGTCTTAACTTTGATACGTCTTTCTTCCTGATCCTCAACTGATGATACCCTGACCTCAAGTCGATCTTGAGGAATATCGATACACAACCACAACGAACCACATTTCTCCTTCATGAACAGAACTGGTGCTCCCCAAGGTTATGCACTGGAAAGTATGAATCCCCTATCCAACACTTCCTGCATCTACACCTTCAGTCCTTTTAACTTGGGTAACACCATCCGGTAAGGAGCCTTAGAAGCGGCTCGATCCGGGTGCTGATTCAATCGCGAACTCTATTTCTCTTTCTGACAGCAACTTGACAAATCTTCAGAAAATACCTTAGAAAACTTATGTACCACGATTAAGTTTTCCATATTCGGCTCCTCAACTGACACATCCATCATCCATTATAGTTGCCAAGTAGATTCGGTAACCAACAACCATAACCAGGTCACCTTCAATGACGAATAACAATGATTGAAGTTCCTCTTCAACTTTCAGTGATTCAAAACTTTCACCCGCTAACTAAACAAACCGAATTATATCACGCCACGATTCATAAATGAAGAAAGCTCCTCGAGCCAAACCTTTTCATAAATGACTTCCAAGTCATACATAAGCAAACCCATCAGGTACAACTATAGTCGAGATCCACCTTTCTATCACTTTATTACCACAACAAAGATCCTACAACTTTCATCGAAAATTCTGCTGCACTACTATGATAAGATTCCCTCAAGAACATTTTCCCTTTGACTAATGCATGGTCGACCCATTCATGCTCTTCTAGCCATCCTAGTGGCGTCCTATATGCAGTAACGGTACTTACGCTCTCATGGACTTACGCGGACAATTCCTAACCCAATGATCGTGCTGGCCATATTCAAAGCATGCTCTCTTTTTACCCTGACATTGGGCTGACTCACTCTCTTTTCCACTGACTCGGCACACAATCGGAGTCATTTACTTCCCATCAAGGAACATCATGCACCATTCCTTGCACTAGGGTCTGTTCTAAGTACCCCACTAAATGTCCCGAAGCATGATTCCTCGTTCTGTCTCATCAACGGCGGTGCGAAACAGCTATAGTTCCATCCATCTATACGAGCCATCTTTGATCAAATGGCTTTACTAGTGACACTGTAACAAGTCATTTCCCTCTTACAAAGCACGGAACAAATCCATGTCTTTTCTTACGGACACGACACGCATCGATCGAGTTGAGCACCGACTTTCCAACTCCACTCTTTCGGTTGGGTGAAACGGGGCACTTTTTTCTTCCGGCATTGGCCTTTCTCCCCCAACCGATTTTTCATCTCTGTCTAAAGCGAACCTTGACTCGAGATATGAAGACTTGATCCTCGATCACAACTCCAATTTAGGCCTCAACGGGCGTGACAATAACAACGGCGGTCAAAACACCGACGGCAATAGAAACAAGCGGCAACGGCGGCGGCTCGATCTGAACTTGACCCAACGAGCTTCCAAGGAACACTAGCGCCTTAACAATCCTATTAAACCTAGGATCATTCGGTGCTATAACATTCTCGGCACCGACTTGCGGCGGTACTCTCACACTCGCGCTGGTCTAAGCTGCGCTCTACCTCGGGTACCGACTCTTGTCGCATCCTACCCCGAGGTATAGGTCCTACCAACCTTCTCCAAGGAGTTCTCCACTCCTAGTCACTCATGCTGAGACTCTATATAGACGCCTTTCGTTTTTCAATTCCAACACCGGGTTAGAATTTGAGTGACCCCACAAACATACTACCAATCAACTATCAACCACATGCATCAGCATATTAAAAGCCTTTCCTACTAACTATCCCATGACTCATCGCACCTTATCACTCCATATACAGACCATGCTCTGATACCACTTAAACGGGGATGTCACGCCTCGGACCCCGAGCGCGCGCACATCCCACTGCGGTCGATCAAAAATGCGACATCCCAGGATATGTCGCCGACCCATTCATTTCTTTACGCATGCGGAAGCGAAACAAATCCCCGACAACATTTAACTTGGGATAGAAAAGCGAAGGCAATCAATCACAATACCAAACACTCATTTACAAACACAAAAGGGGTTTAAATACAACACTTTGGACTTTCTACAAAATAGACCAGCTCGACAAAAAGGGGATTATCCTACAACCAACTAGCGGACACGCTCTTCAACCCTTATGACTTCACCTCGCAACTCCTCAAGGCCAACCAAAGCTATATGGCCGCTCCGTCCACCGGGGACCTGAAATTTTAATCCCACAACCGGGATGAGACGATGTCTCAGCAAGTTCAACCCCTAAACCCCTATTAGAAAGAAAATACGCCCCGGGTGGCCTAGCCACATCACACGAGAAGACTTACCTCGCCTCGGCCCTTATCGCGAGTTAGCACAATTTATATAAACCAACCACGTGCAATTATGATAACCAAACAACCATGGCACAATCACATCATCAAACCATTCAACCACTTGGATCGTCTCAGCGATCAATCGACTCGGCCGATTTCATGTCATTCTAGCAAATCAATCATTGCTCTCAACTACGGCCCTACTCGGCAAATTTAAATCAGTGGCATCACGGCCCCACTCGGCGCGACCTTTAACAGGTGGCAATTCACGGCCCACCGGGCACGACCTCTTGTAGGTGGTTTTCACGGCCTCATCGGGCACGACCTTTCCAAGGTGGTTTATCACGGCCTCTCACTAGGCACGACCTCTCGAGGTGGTTTATCACGGCCTCTCGGGCACGACCTCTCGAGAGGTGGTTTATCACGGCCTCTTAGGCACGACCTTTCATAGGTGGTTTATCACGGCCTCTCACAGGCACGACCTTTCAATCGGTGGTTTATCACGGCCTCTGCAGGCACGACCTCTAATAGGTGGTATTTCACGACCAATCTCCCATCAATTTCTACACTTAGGATTTCGTAAAGAATCCCTATAAATCACAATCACACTCAATTCATCACAACCAATCATCAATTTCAAATTCTAAATGCACAGCAACGATCGGCACGAAATTCGAGCAAATAAGGTCCCAATGAAAATTTTCGGAATTTAATAAATAATTAAATTTATTCCAAAAATAATTAAATAATAATATCCATATATTTCACTTTCCACGCTCAATTTATAACATCCAATCATCAATTTCAAAATCCGACTACATAGCAACGACCGGCACGAAATTCGAGAATTTAAGGTCTCGACAAAATTTTCGGAATTTAATAAATAATTTAATTTATTCCGAAAATAATTAAATAATAATATTTTATTAATTTCGAATAAAATATATTATTAAATTATATAATAATTTCGAGACATTTAAATAAATCAAAAGTAAATTCATTTAAGTCAAATCAAGGCTTATTTTAAATAAACCTACTTACCCTTAATTAAGCACACTTTAAATTAAACCACAACCTTAATCAAATCTACTCTTAATTAACCTAAACTAACAACCTAATAATACTTGACATAAACTAAACCTCCCTAAGCATAATTAACCCTCTAAGCGAGGTTTAGTGAGTTAAACTCACCGGATTAGCGAGCCGAGCGAACCAAAACGACGAGGACGACGCGAGGATCGACTTTCCTCAAAGCGGGCCGAGCATCCGGGCTCGGGAAGGCGGCCGAAACGGGCCAAGAAGGGGCTGCCATACCCATTTTCTGCAGCTGCTGTCCATGGCGGTTTGAGGCTGAGAGAGGGCAGATCCGGCGCCGGCTTAGGTCGAGAACGGGCGGATGAGCTGCGGCGGTGCTTTGCACGGCCAACGGCGGGGCCTCACGGTGGCCGGAGGTGAGCTGGACGGCTAGGCTGAGCTTCCCCGGATCTGGAATCGCTGCTGGACTCGCGGAACGAGTAGGGACGACGAGGACGGGGGGCGGAGCAGCTCGCGGGGCTGCGACGGCGAGCGAGCGGGGACGGCCGGCGACGAGCGGCGAAGGAGGCGGACGGCGAGGGGCTGCCCGGCTTCTTCCTCTGCAATTTTTCTGGTCTTCGCACACCAACCATGGAGGAATCGCACGGGAGAGGAAGAAGAGAGGGAGGAGAGAGAAGAAGGGAGGCCAATTTCTTTTCCTTTTTCCCTTTTCTTTAATCCAACAAATTGGCCCACCACATGACCTCATGAGTGACATCACACTCCACTCACCCAATCCCCACAACCTTTTCCAATGGTTGCAAATCTCATTTTCCGCCGGGGCATAAAATTTTGTACAACCAATTCTTCAATTCCACTTGATTCTCTTCCAATTGAATCAAATTGAAGTTCATAAAATTAATCCAATGTCACCACACTTCAATTCACCTAATTACTTGACCATAGACCATCTTGAGTCCCAAAAGCACAACCAAAAGCGGGCCTACTAATTTCTCGAGCCCAATTAGCCATTTTCGATTTACTTGCTGAAAATTCTGATTACATGAAAAATCTTCCAAAGATGATTCAATGACCCCGAAATGATTTGTGACACACCCGGACTTCCAATTCTGAATTCGATCTTAATTCCACGGTTAATTTCACTTTGGCACGATACTAGCGCGGCCCAACCTACCGGGTAGCCTTTAGATATTTTTATGCATTTGACCTGTGGTTGATCATCTCAAGCCACAATGTACATCTTTGAAACATTGGCGACTTTCGGTTGTCGAGGTAATCTCAAGGTTTCAAATACGAACACGGGGTACCTAATCGATAGAAAAGTCGGTCCGGTGCCAATCGACAAGAATTGTGCGATCCGGTGGAATCACCCACACTCGATCACATGCCTCTGTCGAGTCGACCTATCTCCAATCTTTAATCGATTTTAATTGTGCCGTAATGACCCTTGCGGACTAGCTCGGTCGAAAGGTCGCTTCGGTCAAATTCTCGAGTCGATGCATTAGAAACTCTTAACGGCTTCACCCGATAGACTAGTTTCCACATGAGTGGCCAACTCCGGAAAAGAACTATATGCGTGCCAACGAAATGCCCGTCTCAATTTATTGAAAATAGAATCGGAAAATCGGGATGTCACAACTCTTCCCCTCTTATAAAAATTTCGTCCTCGAAATTTAAACATTTACCAATTCTTAAACAAAAAGGTGGGGGTATAGTTGTCTCATCGATTCTGCTCCTTCATTCTGCTTCGTACTGCCATCCAAGATCCTCGGTGCCGACGAAACATTTCCGAGTTAACCAGACCAATTCTTGATTCCCAAAAAGGCTAAGCACTTGTTCATCTTTGCAAAAATGAAAGTTGCAAAAGTTTTGGTTTTTTTTTTTTTTTTCTTTATTTTTCCACAAAGCGGCTAAGCGCCGCGTCGGGATTCGAACTCCCGACTTCGGACCACTGCTTCACACCCGGATACCAACTCGGCTAGAGGCGCCGAAGGTGTCCCAAACCGCTTTCTTTTTCCATTTAAAGCCAAAATTCTCCTTTGATCTCAAATTCGAACTATTCCGCCATTTAAACAGTTCCAGCTCTCCTTTCTTAACAATTCGAGATGTCCCTATTCTAGGCGACATCCAAGGATAAACAGGATTCTCAACCTGAAAATTCAAAAATTTCTGACGCTTAACCGCGTAAATTTCCCGACGGCTCTGAGAGGTCCCTAATCGACACCGATAGCGCAACCGAATCACCGATTTTTGAACCAACTCTGGACTGCGACTTTTATGATCTCGACTTCAACTCAACCAAGCGAAGTTCGAACACTCGCTCGCACCGATTAAAAGAAACTATCTAACGATTGCTGGCGGGAACCTCGGTCAAGATCGATATAACTCGACACGATCTCGGCAAATGCAATCAGCGACCCCTTTGTCGGACCACGGCTGTGATCTTTCTTTCCCTGACTTCATCTCAGCAATTGAAATTCTGCACTCTCTGCTATGCACTGCTTAAGAAAGAACCATATGAAAGCTCTACCAACTTGGAACATCTGATCTAGATTTGAAATACAATTCATCTCGGCACTCCATGCCGGTGAATTATCTTATGCACACACACTTCGGTATACCCACTTTGTGACAAGACAAAATCTTCAATTTCTGAAATCAAACTTAGATTGACGGTTAATTTCACTTCGACACGGTTTTAGTGTGACCTAGGCTATTAGGTAGTTCTCATAGCTCTTTAGGACAAATGACCCGTGGTCGATTTTCTTCGAGCCACGATGAACCCACTTGACACATTGGCGACTCTCGAGGGTCGTGAAAATCTCAATGATTCAAATACGGACAAAAGGTACCAAAACGACGGTAAAATCAAATTAGTATCGAGTCGATGAGAGTTTTCTAATTTAGTGGAGTCACCCACGATCGGTCATTCATCTAGTCAAACCGACCTATCTCGATCTTAATTCGTTAAGCTGTGCCGTATTGATCTCTACTAGATGAGCACGGTCGAGAAGTCGATTCTGGTCGAATTGTCAAGTCTATTTTCCTTAAGTCCTTAATAACTCACCCAACTAGTCTAGTTATCTCGCAAGTGGCCAACTCAGAGAAAAACACTGTAATCGCGTCGATGAAATGCCCAATTTAACCAATCGAAATCAGAGTCTGAAAATCAACCTCTCTCTCATATGCATTCTCTTATAGAGTCTTTTGAATTTCTAAATCTGTCCCTTTGAGCGCTTTGATTCGATCGTACTCTCGGTTCAATTTTGAGGGCAATCATAAGATTCAAAATGTGGCATACCTTAGATTTGAAAACTGAATTTCAAACTTTCTCAAATAATATTCACTCCTTGAGTACCAACTGTGCAGCTAAGGACTCTCGACTCAATGCACCTGTGACTTTGCTCACATTTCTAAAGTGATACAAAATATCATAGTCATAATCCTTAAGGGGTTCCATCCAGCGACGCTGTCTCATATTCAACTCTTGAGGTCTCAGGCGACGGAACGCGTATGCAATAACTCTATCATGCTTTGCATCAACAAGCAACTAAATCCTTTAAACGACACATCCTTTGCAGATCCCATAACTTTCAGGACCAGATGGAATGATCAGCATAGTGCGGTAGTCAGCCTCTTCTTAGGCCTTTGAAAACTACGCTCGCACTTATCCGTCCACACGAACTTTTCTTATTTCCTCAGTAGTCGAATCAACTGCAACGCTGACGCAGAAAACCTTTCCATAAAACTTATGTACTATCTTTGCTAATCTCCATAAACGCTAATCTCTGTCACTATAGTCAATATCGGCCAAGCGATCTTTGCTTCAATCTTGGACGAAGTCTATGGAGATTCCTTCTCCTGAAATCACATGACCTAGGAACACAACACGAGTCATCCAAAACTCGCATTTGCTAAACTTATTGTAAAATCCAAAAGCACTCAAGGTCTGAAGTATCATCCCCAAATGTCTCTCGTGCTCCTCAGCACTCTTTGAACACACCAGGGATAACTTCAATGGACACGATCACAATTGATTCAAGTGTCCTTAAACATTCTGCTCATCAAGACCCAAATAAATAGCTATGGTATCCATCAAACCACACGGCGTTACGGTGAACTCATAACTACCGTATCGAGTGCGAGGTCTTAACTTTGGTATGTCTTTCTTCCGATCCTCAAGCGATGATACCACGACCTCAAGTCGATCTTGAGGAATATCGATACACAACCACAACGAACCACATTTCTCCTTCATGAACAGGCGGTGCTCCCCAAGGTTATGCACTGGAAAGTATGAATCCCCTATCCAACACTTCCTGCATCTACACCTTCAGTCCTTTTAACTTGGGTAACACCATCCGGTAAGGAGCCTTAGGAACTGGCTCTGATCCGGGTGCTGATTCAATCGCGAACTCTATTTCTCTTTCTGACAAAGCAACTTGACAAATCTTGAAAATACCTTAGAAAACTTATGTACCACGATTAAGTTTTCCATATTCGGCTCCTCAACTGACACATCCATCATCCATTATAGTTGCCAAGTAGATTCGGTAACCAACAACCATAACCAGGTCACCTTCAATGACGAATAACAATGATTGAAGTTCCTCTTCAACTTTCAGTGATTCAAAACTTTCACCCGCTAACTAAACAAACCGAATTATATCACGCCACGATTCATAATGTAAGAAAGCTCCTCGAGCCAAACCTTTTCATAAATGACTTCCAAGTCATACATAAGCAAACCCATCAGGTACAACTATAGTCGAGATCCACCTTTCTATCACTTTATTACCACAACAAAGATCCTACAACTTTCATCGAAAATTCTGCTGCACTACTATGATAAGATTCCCTCAAGAACATTTTCCCTTTGACTAATGCATGGTCGACCCATTCATGCTCTTCTAGCCATCCTAGTGGCGTCCTATATGCGATAACGGTACTTACGCTCTCATGGACTTACGCGGACAATTCCTAACCCAATGATCGTCTTTGGCCATATTCAAAGCATGCTCTCTTTTTACCCCGACATTGGGCTGACTCACTCTCTTTTCCCCGAGACTCGGCACACAATCAGGGAGTCATTTACTTCCCATCAAGGAACATCATGCACCATTCCTTGCACTAGGGTCTGTTCTAAGTACCCCACTAAATGTCCCGAAGCATGATTCCTCTGTTCTGTCTCATCAACGGCGGTGCAGAAACAGCTATAGTTCCATCCATCTATACGAGCCATCTTTGATCAAATGGCTTTACTAGTGACACCTGTAACAAGTCATTTCCCTCTTACAGCACGGAACAAATCCATGTCTTTTCTTACAGACACGACACGCATCGATCGAGTTGAGCACTGACTTTCCAACTCCACTCTTTCAGTTGGGTGAAACAGGGCACTTTTCTTCTGGCATTGGCCTTTCTCCCCCAACCGATTTTTCATCTCTGTCTAAACTGAACCTTGACTCAGATATGAAGACTTGATCCTCGATCACAACTCCAATTTAGGCCTCAACAGGCGTGACAATAACAACGGCGGTCAAAACACTGACAGCAATAGAAACAGCGGCAACAGCGGCGGCTCGATCCTGAACTTACTGACCCAACGAGCTTCCAAGGAACACTAGCGCCTTAACAATCCTATTAAACCTAGGATCATTCGGTGCTATAACATTCTCAAGCACCGACTTGCGGCGGTACTCTCACACTATTTGGTCTAAGCTGCGCTCTACCTCGGGTACCGACTCTTGTCAGCATCCTACCCCGAGGTATAGGTCCTACCAACCTTCTCCAAGGAGTTCTCCACTCCTAGTCACTCATGCTACAGACTCTATATAGACGCTGTTTTTCAATTCCAACACCGGGTTAGAATTTGAGTGACCCCACAAACATACTACCAATCAACTATCAACCACATGCATCAGCATATTAAAAGCCTTTCCTACTAACTATCCCAAGACTCATCGCACCTTATCACTCCATATACAGACCATGCTCTGATACCACTTAAACGGGGATGTCACGCCCCGAACCCCGAGCGCGCGCACATCCCACTTGCGGTCGATCAAAATGCAACATCCCGGGATATGTCGCCGACCCATTCATTTCTTTACGCATGCGGAAGCGAAACAAATCCCCGACAACATTTAACTTGGGATAGAAAAGCGGGCAATCAATCACAATACCAAACACTCATTTACAAACACAAAAGGGGTTTAAATACAACACTTTGGACTTTCTACAAAATAGACCGGCTCGACAAAAGGGGATTATCCTACAACCAACTAGCGAGGACACGCTCTTCAACCCTTATGACTTCACCTCGCAACTCCTCAAGGCCAACCAAAGCTATATGGCCGCTCCGTCCACGGGGACCTGAAATTTTAATCCCACAACCGGGATGAGACGATGTCTCGGCAAGTTCAACCCCTAAACCCCTATTAGAAAGAAAATACGCCCGGGTGGCCTAGCCACATCACACGAAGACTTACCTCGCCTCGGCCCTTATCGCGAGGTTAGCACAATTTATATAAACCAACCACGTGCAATTATGATAACCAAACAACCATGGCACAATCACATCATCAAACCATTCAACCACTTGGATCGTCTCAGCGATCAATCGACTCGGCCGATTTCATGTCATTCTAGCAAATCAATCATTGCTCTCAACTACGGCCCTACTCGGCAAATTTAAATCAGTGGCATCACGGCCCCACTCGGCGCGACCTTTAATTAGGTGGCAATTCACGGCCCCACCGGGCACGACCTCTTGTAGGTGGTTTTTCACGGCCTCATCGGGCACGACCTTTCCAAGGTGGTTTATCACGGCCCTCTCGGGCACGACCTCTCGAGAGGTGGTTTATCACGGCCTCTCTCGGGCACGACCTCTCGAGGTGGTTTATCACGGCCTCTCGGGCACGACCTTTCACAGGTGGTTTATCACGGCCTCTCTCGGGGCACGACCTTTCACGGTGGTTTATCACGGCCTCTCTCGGGCACGACCTCTAATAGGTGGTATTTCGACCAATCTCCCATCAATTTCTACACTTAGGATTTCGTAAAGAATCCCTATAAATCACAATCACACTCAATTCATCACAACCAATCATCAATTTCAAATTCTAAATGCACAGCAACGATCGGCACGAAATTCGAGCAAATAAGGTCCCAATGAAAATTTTCGGAATTTAATAAATAATTAAATTTATTCCCAAAAATAATTAAATAATAATATCCATATATTTCACTTTCCACGCTCAATTTATAACATCCAATCATCAATTTCAAAATCCGACTACATAGCAACGACCGGCACGAAATTCTGAGAATTTAAGGTCTCGACAAAATTTTCGGAATTTAATAAATAATTTAATTTATTCCGAAAATAATTAAATAATAATATTTTATTAATTTCGAATAAAATATATTATTAAATTATATAATAATTTCGAGACATTTAAATAAATCAAAAGTAAATTCATTTAAGTCAAATCAAGGCTTATTTTAAATAAACCTACTTACCCTTAATTAAGCACACTTTAAATTAAACCACAACCTTAATCAAATCTACTCTTAATTAACCTAAACTAACAACCTAATAATACTTGACATAAACTAAACCTCCTAAGCATAATTAACCCTCTAAGCGAGGTTTAGTGAGTTAAACTCACCGGATTAGCGAGCCGAGCGAACCAAAACGACGAGGACGACGCGAGGATCGACTTTCCTCAAAGCGGGCCGAGCATCCGGGCTCGGGAAGGCGGCCGAAACGGGCCAAGAAGGGGCTGCCATACCCATTTTCTGCAGCTGCTGTCCATGGCGGTTTGAGGCTGAGAGAGGGCAGATCCGGCGCCGGCTTAGGTCGAGAACGGGCGGATGAGCTGCGGCGGTGCTGCACGGCCAACGGCGGGGCCTCACGGTGGCCGGAGGTGAGCTGGACGGCTCCGGCTGAGCTTCCCAATCTGGAATCGCTGCTGGACTCGCGGAACAGTAGGGACGACGAGGACGGCGGGCGGAGCAGCTCGCGGGGCTGCGCGACGGCGAGCGAGCGGAGGGACGGCCGGCGACGAGCGGCGAAGGAGGCGGACGGCGAGGGGCTGCTTCGGCTTCTTCCTCTGCAATTTTTCTGGTCTTCGCACACCAACCATGGAGGAATCGCACGGGAGAGGAAGAAGAGAGGGAGGAGAGAGAAGAAGGGAGGCCAATTTCTTTTCCTTTTTCCCTTTTCTTTAATCCAACAAATTGGCCCACCACATGACCTCATGAGTGACATCACACTCCACTCACCCAATCCCCCACAACCTTTTCCAATGGTTGCAAATCTCATTTTCCGCCGGGGCATAAAATTTTGTACAACCAATTCTTCAATTCCACTTGATTCTCTTCCAATTGAATCAAATTGAAGTTCATAAAATTAATCCAATGTCACCACACTTCAATTCACCTAATTACTTGACCATAGACCATCTTGAGTCCCAAAAGCACAACCAAAAGCGGGCCTACTAATTTCTCGAGCCCAATTAGCCATTTTCGATTTACTTGCTGAAAATTCTGATTACATGAAAAATCTTCCAAAGATGATTCAATGACCCCGAAATGATTTGTGACACACCCAGACTTCCAATTACTGAATTCGATCTTAATTCCACGGTTAATTTCACTTTGGCACGATACTAGCGCGGCCCAACCTACCGGGTAGCCTTTAGATATTTTTATGCATTTGACCTGTGGTTGATCATCTCAAGCCACAATGTACATCTTTGAAACATTGGCGACTTTCGGTTGTCGAGGTAATCTCAAGGTTTCAAATACGAACACAGGGTACCTAATCGATAGAAAAGTCGGTCCAAAGTGCCAATCGACAAGAATTGTGCGATCCGGTGGAATCACCCACACGATCACATGCCTCTGTCGAGTCGACCTATCTCCAATCTTTAATCGATTTTAATTGTGCCGTAATGACCCTTGCGGACTAGCTCGGTCGAAAGGTCGCTTCGGTCAAATTCTCGAGTCGATGCATTAGAAACTCTTAATGACTTCACCCGATAGACTAGTTTCCACATGAGTGGCCAACTCCAGGAAAAGAACTATATGCGTGCCAACGAAATGCCCGTCTCAATTTATTGAAAATAGAATCGGAAAATCGGGATGTCACAACTCTTCCCCTCTTATAAAAATTTCGTCCTCGAAATTTAAACATTTACCAATTCTTAAACAAAAAGGTGGGGGTATAGTTGTCTCATCGATTTCGCTCCTTCATTACGCTTCGTCTTGCCATCCAAGATCCTCGGTGCCGACGAAACATTTCCGAGTTAACCAGACCAATTCTTGATTCCCAAAAAGGCTAAGCACTTGTTCATCTTTGCAAAAATGAAAGTTGCAAAAGTTTTGGTTCTTTTTTTTTTTTTTTCTTTATTTTTCCACAAAGCGGCTAAGCGCCGCGTCGGGATTCGAACTCCGACTTCGAACCCTTTGCTTCACACCCGGATACCAACTCGGCTAGAGGCGCCGAAGGTGTCCCAAACCGCTTTCTTTTTCCATTTAAAGCCAAAATTCTCCTTTGATCTCAAATTCGAACTATTCCGCCATTTAAACAGTTCCAGCTCTCCTTTCTTAACAATTCGAGATGTCCCTATTCTAGGCGACATCCAAGGATAAACAGGATTCTCAACCTGAAAATTCAAAAATTTCTGACGCTTAACCGCGTAAATTTCCCGACGGCTCTGAGAGGTCCCTAATCGACACCGATAAGCGCAATCGAATCACCGATTTCTGAACCAACTCGGACTGCGACTTTTATGATCTCGACTTCAACTCAACCAAGCGAAGTTCGAACACTCGCTCCGCACCGATTAAAAGAAACTATCTAAGCGATCTGCTGGCGGGAACCTCGGTCAAGATCGATATAACTCGACACCGATCTCGGCAAATGCAATCATCGACCCTTTGCGGACCACGGCTGTGATCTTTCTTTCCCTGACTTCATCTCAGCAGTTGAAATTCTGTACTCTCTGCTATGCACCTTTTAAGAAAGAACCATATGAAAGCTCTACCAACTTGGAACATCTGATCTAGATTTGAAATACAATTCATCTCCGGCACTCCATGCCGGTGAATTATCTTATGCACACACACTTCGGTATACCCACTTTGTGACAAGACAAAATCTTCAATTTCTGAAATCAAACTTAGATTGACGGTTAATTTCACTTCGACACGGTTTTAGTGTGACCTAGGCTATTAGGTAGTTCTCATAGCTCTTTAGGACAAATGACCCGTGGTCGATTTTCTTCGAGCCACGATGAACCCACTTGACACATTGGCGACTCTCGAGGGTCGTGAAAATCTCAATGATTCAAATACGGACACAGGGTACCAAAACGACGGTAAAATCAAATTAGTATCGATCGATGAGAGTTTTCTAATTTAGTGGAGTCACCCACGATCGGTCATTCATCTCAGTCAAACCGACCTATCTCTGATCTTAATTCGTTAACTGTGCCGTATTGATCTCTACAGATGAGCACGGTCGAGAAGTCGATTCCGGTCGAATTGTCAAGTCTATTTTCCTTAAGTCCTTAATAACTCACCCAACTAGTCTAGTTATCTCGCAAGTGGCCAACTCGTAGAGAAAAACACACGTAATCGCGTCGATGAAATGCCCAATTTAACCAATCGAAATCGAGTCGAAAATCAACCTCTCTCTCATATGCATTCTCTTATAGAGTCTTTTGAATTTCTAAATCTGTCCCTTTGAAGCGCTTTGATTCGATATGTACTCTCGGTTCAATTTTGAGGGCAATCATAAGATTCAAAATGTGGCATACCTTAGATTTGAAAACTGAATTTCAAACTTTCTCAAATAATATTCACTCCTTGAGTACCAAGCGTGCAGCTAAGGACTCTCGACTCAATGCACCTGTGACTTTGCTCACATTTCTAAAGTGATACAAAATATCATAGTCATAATCCTTAAGGGGTTCCATCCAGCGACGCTGTCTCATATTCAACTCTTGAGGTCTCAACTGACGGAACGCGTATGCAATAACTCTATCATGCTGCATCAACAAGCAACTAAATCCTTTAAACGACACATCCTTTGCGAGATCCCATAACTTTCGGGACCGGATGGAATGATCGGCATAGTGCGGTAGTCGGCCTCTTCTTAGGCCTTTGAAAACTACGCTCGCACTTATCCGTCCACACGAACTTTTCTTATTTCCTCGGTAGTCGAATTGCAACGCCGACGCAGAAAACCTTTCCATAAAACTTATGTACTATCCTGCTAATCTCCATAAAGCGCTAATCTCTGTCACTATAGTCAATATCGGCCAACCGATCATTTGCTTCAATCTTGGACGAAGTCTATGGAGATTCCTTCTCCCGAAATCACATGACCTAGGAACACAACACGAGTCATCCAAAACTCGCATTTGCTAAACTTATTGTAAAATCCAAAAGCACTCAAGGTCTGAAGTATCATCCCCAAATGTCTCTCGTGCTCCTCAGCACTCTTTGAACACACCGGGATAACTTCAATGGACACGATCACAATTGATTCAAGTGTCCTTAAACATTCTGCTCAATCAGACCCAAATAAATAGCTATGGTATCCATCAAACCACACGGCGTTACAGTGAACTCATAACTACTGTATCGAGTGCGAGGTCTTAACTTTGGTATGTCTTTCTTCCCGATCCTCAAGCGATGATACCACGACCTCAAGTCGATCTTGAGGAATATCGATACACAACCACAACGAACCACATTTCTCCTTCATGAAGGCGGTGCTCCCCAAGGTTATGCCTTTGGAAAGTATGAATCCCCTATCCAACACTTCCTGCATCTACACCTTGAGTCCTTTTAACTTGGGTAACACCATCCGGTAAGGAGCCTTAGGAAGCGGCTCGATCCGGGTCCGATTCAATCGCGAACTCTATTTCTCTTTCGACAGCAACTTGACAAATCTTCGAAAATACCTTAGAAAACTTATGTACCACGATTAAGTTTTCCATATTCGGCTCCTCAACTGACACATCCATCATCCATTATAGTTGCCAAGTAGATTCGGTAACCAACAACCATAACCAGGTCACCTTCAATGACGAATAACAATGATTGAAGTTCCTCTTCAACTTTCAGTGATTCAAAACTTTCACCCGCTAACTAAACAAACTGAATTATATCCTTTTGCCACGATTCATAACGAAGAAAGCTCCTCGAGCCAAACCTTTTCATAAATGACTTCCAAGTCATACATAAGCAAACCCATCAGGTACAACTATAGTCGAGATCCACCTTTCTATCACTTTATTACCACAACAAAGATCCTACAACTTTCATCGAAAATTCTGCTGCACTACTATGATAAGATTCCCTCAAGAACATTTTCCCTTTGACTAATGCATGGTCGACCCATTCATGCTCTTCTAGCCATCCTAGTGGCGTCCTATATGCGATAACGGTACTTACGCTCTCATGGACTTACGCGGACAATTCCTAACCCAATGATCGTCTTTGGCCATATTCAAAGCATGCTCTCTTTTTACCACGACATTGGGCTGACTCACTCTCTTTTCCACTGACTCGGCACACAATCAGGGAGTCATTTACTTCCCATCAAGGAACATCATGCACCATTCCTTGCACTAGGGTCTGTTCTAAGTACCCCACTAAATGTCCCGAAGCATGATTCCTCGTTACTGTCTCATCAACGGCGGTGCGAAACAGCTATAGTTCCATCCATCTATACGAGCCATCTTTGATCAAATGGCTTTACTAGTGACACTGTAACAAGTCATTTCCCTCTTACAGCACGGAACAAATCCATGTCTTTTCTTACGAGACACGACACGCATCGATCGAGTTGAGCACGACTTTCCAACTCCACTCTTTCGGTTGGGTGAAACAGGGCACTTTTCTTCGGCATTGGCCTTTCTCCCCCAACCGATTTTTCATCTCTGTCTAAAGCGAACCTTGACTCGAGATATGAAGACTTGATCCTCGATCACAACTCCAATTTAGGCCTCAACGGGCGTGACAATAACAACGGCGGTCAAAACACGACAAAGCAATAGAAACAGCGGCAACGGCGGCGGCTCGATCTGAACTTGCGACCCAACGAGCTTCCAAGGAACACTAGCGCCTTAACAATCCTATTAAACCTAGGATCATTCGGTGCTATAACATTCTCGGCACCGACTTGCGGCGGTACTCTCACACTCGCGCTGGTCTAAGCTGCGCTCTACCTCGGGTACCGACTCTTGTCGACATCCTACCCCGAGGTATAGGTCCTACCAACCTTCTCCAAGGAGTTCTCCACTCCTAGTCACTCATGCTACGAGACTCTATATAGACGCCTGTTTTTCAATTCCAACACCAGGTTAGAATTTGAGTGACCCCACAAACATACTACCAATCAACTATCAACCACATGCATCAGCATATTAAAAGCCTTTCCTACTAACTATCCCAAGACTCATCGCACCTTATCACTCCATATACAGACCATGCTCTGATACCACTTAAACGGGGATGTCACGCCCCGGACCCCGAGCGCGCGCACATCCCACTGCGGTCGATCAAAAATGCAACATCCCAGGATATGTCGCCGACCCATTCATTTCTTTACGCATGCGGAAGCGAAACAAATCCCACGACAACATTTAACTTGGGATAGAAAAGCGAGGCAATCAATCACAATACCAAACACTCATTTACAAACACAAAAGGGGTTTAAATACAACACTTTGGACTTTCTACAAAATAGACCAGCTCGACAAAAGGGGATTATCCTACAACCAACTAGCGAGGACACGCTCTTCAACCCTTATGACTTCACCTCCGCAACTCCTCAAGGCCAACCAAAGCTATATGGCCGCTCCGTCCACTGGGGACCTGAAATTTTAATCCCACAACCGGGATGAGACGATGTCTCGGCAAGTTCAACCCCTAAACCCCTATTAGAAAGAAAATACGCCCGGGTGGCCTAGCCACATCACACGAAGACTTACCTCGCCTCGGCCCTTATACGCGGGTTAGCACAATTTATATAAACCAACCACGTGCAATTATGATAACCAAACAACCATGGCACAATCACATCATCAAACCATTCAACCACTTGGATCGTCTCAGCGATCAATCGACTCGGCCGATTTCATGTCATTCTAGCAAATCAATCATTGCTCTCAACTACGGCCCTACTCGGCAAATTTAAATCAGTGGCATCACGGCCCCACTCGGCGCGACCTTTAACAGGTGGCAATTCACGGCCCCACTGGGCACGACCTCTTGTAGGTGGTTTTTCACGGCCTCATCGGGCACGACCTTTCCAAGGTGGTTTATCACGGCCTCTCAGGCACGACCTCTCGAGGTGGTTTATCACGGCCTCTCTCAGGCACGACCTCTCGAGGTGGTTTATCACGGCCTCTCTGGGCACGACCTTTCACAGGTGGTTTATCACGGCCTCCGGGCACGACCTTTCACGGTGGTTTATCACGGCCTCTGCAGGCACGACCTCTAATAGGTGGTATTTCACGGCCAATCTCCCATCAATTTCTACACTTAGGATTTCGTAAAGAATCCCTATAAATCACAATCACACTCAATTCATCACAACCAATCATCAATTTCAAATTCTAAATGCACAGCAACGATCGGCACGAAATTCGAGCAAATAAGGTCCCAATGAAAATTTTCGGAATTTAATAAATAATTAAATTTATTCCCAAAAATAATTAAATAATAATATCCATATATTTCACTTTCCACGCTCAATTTATAACATCCAATCATCAATTTCAAAATCCGACTACATAGCAACGACCGGCACGAAATTCGAGAATTTAAGGTCTCGACAAAATTTTCGGAATTTAATAAATAATTTAATTTATTCCGAAAATAATTAAATAATAATATTTTATTAATTTCGAATAAAATATATTATTAAATTATATAATAATTTCGAGACATTTAAATAAATCAAAAGTAAATTCATTTAAGTCAAATCAAGGCTTATTTTAAATAAACCTACTTACCCTTAATTAAGCACACTTTAAATTAAACCACAACCTTAATCAAATCTACTCTTAATTAACCTAAACTAACAACCTAATAATACTTGACATAAACTAAACCTCCCTAAGCATAATTAACCCTCTAAGCGAGGTTTAGTGAGTTAAACTCACCGGATTAGCGAGCCGAGCGAACCAAAACGACGAGGACGACGCGAGGATCGACTTTCCTCAAAGCGGGCCGAGCATCCGGGCTCGGGAAGGCGGCGAAACGGGCCAAGAAGGGGCTGCCATACCCATTTTCTGCAGCTGCTGTCCATGGCGGTTTGAGGCCGAGAGAGGGCAGATCCGGCGCCGGCTTAGGTCGAGAACGGGCGGATGAGCTGCGGCGGTCTGCACGGCCAACGGCGGGGCCTCACGGTGGCCGGAGGTGAGCTGGACGGCTCGGCTGAGCTTCCCAGATCTGGAATCGCTGCTGGACTCGCGGAAAGTAGGGACGACGAGGACGTGGGCGGAGCAGCTCGCGGGCTGCTGCGGCGAGCGAGCGGAGGGACGGCGGCGACGAGCGGCGAAGGAGGCGGACGGCGAGGGGCTGCTTCGGCTTCTTCCTCTGCAATTTTTCTGGTCTTCGCACACCAACCATGGAGGAATCGCACGGGAGAGGAAGAAGAGAGGGAGGAGAGAGAAGAAGGGAGGCCAATTTCTTTTCCTTTTTCCCTTTTCTTTAATCCAACAAATTGGCCCACCACATGACCTCATGAGTGACATCACACTCCACTCACCCAATCCCCACAACCTTTTCCAATGGTTGCAAATCTCATTTTCCGCCGGGGCATAAAATTTTGTACAACCAATTCTTCAATTCCACTTGATTCTCTTCCAATTGAATCAAATTGAAGTTCATAAAATTAATCCAATGTCACCACACTTCAATTCACCTAATTACTTGACCATAGACCATCTTGAGTCCCAAAAGCACAACCAAAAGCGGGCCTACTAATTTCTCGAGCCCAATTAGCCATTTTCTGATTTACTTGCTGAAAATTCTGATTACATGAAAAATCTTCCAAAGATGATTCAATGACCCTGAAATGATTTGTGACACACCCAGACTTCCAATTACTGAATTCGATCTTAATTCCACGGTTAATTTCACTTTGGCACGATACTAGCGCGGCCCAACCTACCGGGTAGCCTTTAGATATTTTTATGCATTTGACCTGTGGTTGATCATCTCAAGCCACAATGTACATCTTTGAAACATTGGCGACTTTCGGTTGTCGAGGTAATCTCAAGGTTTCAAATACGAACACAGGGTACCTAATCGATAGAAAAGTCGGTCCAGTGCCAATCGACAAGAATTGTGCGATCTGGTGGAATCACCCACACTCGATCACATGCCTCGTCGAGTCGACCTATCTCCAATCTTTAATCGATTTTAATTGTGCCGTAATGACCCTTGCGAGACTAGCTCGGTCGAAAGGTAAACTACGGTCAAATTCTCGAGTCGATGCATTAGAAACTCTTAACGGCTTCACCCGATAGACTAGTTTCCACATGAGTGGCCAACTCCAGGAAAAGAACTATATGCGTGCCAACGAAATGCCCGTCTCAATTTATTGAAAATAGAATCGGAAAATCGGGATGTCACACTTCTGCCTCAAGCTCTTGGTTCTTCACTCTAGGGATCTGAAAATGTTATCTCATAACGCAGTGAGACGACGTCTCAGCAAGTTCACCCCCTAAGTCCCGACTAGAAAGAAAATATGCCCCAAGGGCTGCCTAAGCACAAGCACGAGTTAGAGGACTTACCTTTACCTTTATTCTTTTCTACAAATCAATATAATTTATAAATTCAGCGAATCACTTCAACACATCAAAGCACCAAATCAAATCGAGTCATCGATCAATCGACCCAGTCGATTCCATGTCATCAAGACCATCTCTCGGTCAACTCATTCAATACTACCTATAAAGTCCAATCATATCAAGGACTGCTCACCCTAAGCTGAATATAGATAGAAATGCTCGCCAAGAGTTGATAACAACGTATACTGCTCACCCTAAGATGATATATCGAAGCCCTTAAGCCGACATAGTATACGACTAATGCTCACCACAGTTATGCAATACTTAATTGCTCATCAAAACTGTGCGATACTTAATTGCTCACTGAAGTTGTGCAATACTTAATTGCTCACCGAAGCTGTGCGATACTTAGGGTATATTGCTCACTCTAAGATGATATATCAAAGCCCTCAGGTTGATATAGTATACCATTATACCCAACCAATCATTTCGCTACTTTTATCATACCCAATAAATATAATCGTGTGTAGGTACATGGTCGGCCTCCGTAAAAAATATAATATCTTTACTTTATAAACTCCCATTAATTATATAATTGATAAAAATATTTTTGGTGATGTAAACCGACGCCCAATGATTTTTTTAATAAAATACCAAAATGATTAAATTTTGAGATAAATATTTCAAAATTACAATTCACACTCAAATTACACAAACCGGCACTCAATTAAATAAACCAATCATACCATTGCGATCAGCATAAAATTCCGGTCACCGGCTATCTCGGTCTAATTTTCAGAAAATAATAATTAATTAAATAAATACCAATAAATAATAATAATAAAAACACACTTAAGCCGAAAAAGCCTAATTAAAAGCTAGAACGGGTCCGGAAAATTTCCGAACCTATCTAAATAAATACCACAACCTATCTACTTGCTAATTGGACTACTCTAACCACCTAACATGCATAAACGATGAACTAAATTACTAATCTACTCTAACTAACTACCTAAACCATACTTAGTATAAACTAATCAACCCTTAAACATAACTAACTCCATAAGTGGAGATTAATGAGTAAACGGATTAATGCGAAAACCGGTTCATGGCGACAGTGACGCGACAGCTGATGATAAACTTCGAAGCGGCGGCACCAACGGGAGCTCGAATCGGGCCAAAATCGGCCCCGCAAAGCTCACGGTTGAGCTAGTTTTCTGCTCCTGCGTTGCTAGTCATGCTGATTCGGTTCTGTGAAAGTGAAACGGCGATCGATGGCAAGGCTGTTCCACGGTGGACGCGGGGTGGGCTAACCTCATGGGCTGCTACAAGGGTGCTTTAGTGGAGATGGACGTTGGTTGAGCGGCATTGATTCCGTGAGAGGATGCGCGAACGTTGCTAGCAGCAAATGGATAGTTGAAGAAAAGAGGTTGGCGGTTGACCGAGGGAGGAAGGTGGACTGGCGAGGTGGCACCTAGAGTCTTCAACAGAACAGAAAATGAAAGGGAAAAACTTGGTGGAGATGGGATAGGGATGAAGATGCTGGCAGAAGGAGAAGGGGTAGGGGAAATGGAGGAGTTCGGTTGCCTGGGTGCGACGCCAGCAGAAAGGGGAAAGGATAAGAGGGCAGCGAGTTTTCGGCCAAGAGGGGAAACGTGTGAGGAAATAAAAGGAAAAGGGAGAGAGAGGGAGAGAGAGAGAGAGAGAGAGAGAGAGAGAGAGAAATATGTTGGCGAGAGGGGGAAGGATAAGAGAGAGTCCATGGTCAAAGGGAGAAAAGGGAAATGAAGACTAAGGAAAGGGCTATCGGGTGGAGGGAAAGCACGTGCACATGCGCAAGAGAGAGAGAGAGAGAGAGAGAGAGAGAGAGCGAAGGGGGAGACGTGTGAGCTAATGGGACCGAAGGAGGGGGAAGAAAAGTAAATCAAGATATCCTATACTTATCCAATCTTGGTCAATATACTTGATCCCCACTTACTTTCTTGTATGCAAATTCCCCCAAATAACCAACTTTGGATCGCAAAATTGGTCATTTCCCTAAATTTCGAATTCTATTTCCTTTTTCTCGGAATCCTATTTCTTAATAAATATCTCCGATTAGTGTTCAATTTTGTTGAAGAAAAAACCCACACAATTTCTTTTCACCAAATAGCTCACATAGAAGGCCCAAAATCCCATCAAATTGGCTCATCCGAATTTCCGTTCTTTTTTGAATCGTTAGAAGCAATTTTCTGTAAAAGTCCCAAACTTGCCGAAAATTCCTCGGAAGATGAGTCGACGTTCCTAAAATAATTTTTGACATTATAGAAATTTTAATTTTTTAAATTGGGTTCAAATTCGCGTTTAATTTTATTTAACACGATTTTAGTGTAACCTAACCTACCGTGTAGCTTTCAGAAATTTTTAGCACATTTGACCTGTTGTCAATTATTTTCAAGCCACAGTATACATCTTCGACACATTAACGACTCTCAGTTATTCTAAAAATCTCGAGATTTCAAATATAGACACATGGTACCAAAACAACAGAAAAATTGGTCTAGTGCCGATCGGCGATGTGGGACAGCTAAGATCCCTTTAGCATGCACCAAAATCCACCTTAACTTGGCTCTAATACCAATCGGGGGGTCTTAACCTCAAAAGACATCTTAAGAGGTGAGGGGGACCGCAACGATTATAAAGCAGACCAGAGGGGTTCTCCTAAGCGATGTGAGACAGCTAAGATCCCTTTAGCATGCACCTGGATCTACCTTAACCAGGCTCTGATGCCAATTGGATGTTTGAGCATAATAGGATGTGTCAATGCCTTGAGATAAGGACAAAAGTCCTTGATCATAGGGGTCTTGGGAAAGAGGACCTCCCAATTGACATAGGGGTCTTGAGAGGATTGTACAATGTCATCTGTGTTTGCCATTTCATGCTCCTGTAATGATGCAGCTTGTCTGGATTCCTCTACTGCTTCTTTAGCTTTTGGTGCTAGGTTATAATGATCACATGCAGTGGGTACATTATAGTTCCATGCATATTCAGGAATGGTTTTATTTTCTTGGCACAAGATTTTTTGGAGTTCTCGGTATTGATGCTCACAGCAACCAACAGGTCCTGGATAAGATTTGTGAATCCCAGCTTCTGCATTATGCGGTTGAGGTTTATAGGATGTGGTACCCATAATCTGAGGGGCATTGGTAATACTGCCATTATTTGTGACAAAATCCCATGGTCGTCGAAAAACCAAAATAGTATGGACCTCAGGGTTTGGTTGTCTAGTTCTCAGTTCTTTCTGCAAGAGGTATTTCTAGTGAGTGGGGGGATAAAACCAATTAAGGAAATCTAAAAGATTTCTATCACTCTCCTTTTCAATGTTTCCTTTGCCGAGTCCAAATATCCTGGTGAGGTTGGCAATGAATCTTCTTGTTGGAATTTCAATAGCTATTAAGTACTTATTGGTTAAGTACCATAATAACCATCAAAGATGATCAGGAAAATCATATTCCTTCCAGATTAGAGGTTGTATGAATGGATAGTCCGAATTTAATCCAAAATGATATAAAATCGAACCTTCATTGAGTCTAAATAGGTCTGTATGACATTGCCACATGAGGTTATCCAAATTTTCAGTGAGGCTGTCATTCTAGATTTGTTCAATAATCTCCTGGAGGTATCGCCAGCTTGGCCAATCTTGTATTCTTTCGATCTTATACTTTTCATTGTGATGAAGAGTATGGAAAGCATGCCTCATGATATACATGTTGATTTCTGCTGGTGCTTTTGGTCTTGACAAGAAATCAGCAAGTACATTATTCTTTCCGGTAATATGTTTGGTTTCAAAAGAATATTTTGAAATCCATTTAGTCCATCGAAGGAGTTGAGAGTTTGGAATCTGCTTCTATTTAAACTTAGTCATCGAAGGGAAATATGACATGTTTAATTATATCAGGAAGTGATGGTCAATAAAATGGAATTCAAACTTTTTTATTCCATTTTTAACCGCCAAAATTTCTTTAAAAGTGGAATGATAGTGCATTTCAGCTTGAGAAAACTTTCCACTCTTGTAAGCACACTGGTGACGTTTACCTTCAATTTCTTTGAACAAGATAGTTGCCCAGTATTCATCACTAGCGTTTGTTTGGAGAATTCTCTTCTCTATTGATGGGATTTGTAATGGAGGAAGAGATTGCATAATTTCTTTAAGTTCAGCAACTGCTTTAGTTTGAGATTTTCTCCAAGGTGGGGGATTCTTCTTTAGTATTGATTGCAGTGGAATCAATAGTTTTGCAAGATTTAGAACAAAGTCTATGAGATAATTGATTATCCCAAGAATTTGTTGAACTTATTTTGTCGTAAAATTCTCTTCAGGAATTTCAACAATTCCTGAGCAATATATGGCCTTGGATAGTATGTCCATTTGTTAAGGTGTATACCAAGAAATTCAATTTTCATCTGGGCTATGTACATCTTTCTTTGAGAAAGCATGATTCATTGCTTCCTCACAATTTTTGCAAGCTATTCAAGAAGTTGGCAGCGTAACTGCTCATCGGGACTGTAGAGCATAATATCGTTAATGTATACTGCTACACTTAACATGATTGGTTGGAAAATTCAACGCATGGCCTTTTGGAATAGGGATGGTGCCACATTTAAACTAAAAGGAAGAACTTTCTATTGGAAATGTTGGTTCGGAATACATAACCCTATTTTGGGTCTGTCTTTAGGATGGATGTCCAATTGCCAAAATCTGGCTTTAAGATCAAATTTGGAGTAGATATGGGCCTTGGTTAATCTAGTAAATAGGGAATTTCTAGAGGGTAAAGAAAATTTGTCATCTTGAAGAAAAATGTTAAGAGGCTGGTAATTAATTACCAGTCTCATCTTCCCTATATTTTGCTCTACACGCTTGTTGACATAAAAGACTTCACAAGCCCATTGAAAATTGGAGATTTCAATAAGGCTTTGCTGTAATAATTCCAAGCATTCCTTTTGAGCTAAAACTAGGTGTTCTGACTTTATTCCCATGTGACTTGCATTGGTTGGGTTGATATCTTCATTCTTTTTTTAAAGGAAGGCAAACAAAGAACTCTGGATTTTCCCATAAAGAATGGGAACACTTTTGAGCCAATTCAAAATGGGATTTTGAACAGGATTCCAACAACTTTTGCACGATCGGATTCAACATACTCATATGGATAGAAAAATGTATTTGAATATTGACGAATTCGAAGAATTTGTCCTTTACCTTGAGACATTTTTCCAAGAATAATACAAAGCTGGGAAATTTGAGTCATGATGTCCCAACCAATGATCAATTTTTTGTTGAGAAGATTGGATCCAAAGATTTTTGTGGTAATAGAACATTGAGGAAAAAACTGAATAGTTACTAGGGTAGTTCTTACATTCGTGGAAGAAGTATCTCCTAAGGCAGAGTTGAAATATCGAACAAATGATGTCCAATATTCTTCAGAAAGCACTTTAGTATCTAGGATTGAAGAACTTGCTCCAGTGCCTATGAGGGCAATGACATTGATAGGCTTGGCAAACTTTAAAGTGAAGATTTTTACAGGAAGATGGGGGCAATGAATTTGGTTTGAAATTATGTCAGTGCTTTATTCTAAAGAAGTAAGAGATATGTGAAAAATAGCTTTAAAATCTGAATTTGAATTAGTTTCACTAGGAGTTTGATAACAAGGGATGACACAAAGAGTTTGTTTAGATGGTTCTTCATTCGCAAAGAATAAAGATTCAATATCATCATTTTCAAAAGAAATACCAATTTCATTATCTATATGATGTATTAGATGATTCTGACATTTTCTTGCTTGGGGACAATTTTTGGCAAGTGTCTTTTCTGATTGCATATGAAGCATCAATTTGATTCCTTGTGGCCTGAGCATCTTTCCTTTTACATAGGTATCGCCATTTTTTCTTTCTTCAAAAGTGCTTAGAACCATGCTTGGATCTCTTTATCTAGAACTTCTTAAAATGTTTCTTTTTTCTGGAAGATTTTCCACAAGAACCATCACAATTTTGCTTAGAGCATTTGATCTTTAGCCTCTGGCGAGAATAAGCTGTATCAAGTCCTCCGTTGTATGTGATATAGGTCTAGACCATTTGGTGCTTTATACATAAATCTTCGCTGCACAAATGGATTTCTTGTTGTATTTCTCCTAATGGAATATCCTGAATCCTCATATTTTTGCTGAGAAAAGCTCACTTAACCATTTAGGACAATTCTTTGGGAATAGAAGTCAGGAAAACATGCTTCAAATTTGGATAAGCTCTAATACCATAAAAGAGCTTAAGCATTTCTCCATAATGTTTATCAAGATATTTTTTCTGGAGAGAGCAGCATCTTCTTTCGAAAGATTCTCTCCTTTTAAGCTCTTGGAAATTAGAAGATTTTCCAACAAAGAAATGATATAGGAGGGTAATGGCATGACCAAAGTCAGGTGAGAGTAAAAAATGAAGTTGGTCATGTTCTGTCACTGATTTCCACCAAAGTTTGAGGCTGCCTATAAATCTTGTAACAAAACCAAACAGGACATCGTATTTATCATGATTGGTAAGAGCTTGGGCATTTAGCCAAGTATGAAATTCCTCAAGTCTCTCTGGCCATTTGTGATAGGGAATATCATCAATAGTAAAAAACTGTTTTGATGTAGTAGACATATGCCGAGAGGGATTGTTTAGCCGAGCAACCTCTGGTTCAGAAGGGTCTGATTCCATATCCTGGTCTGGAGAATCAGCCATGAATATTAATGAAGTTATTTGTGCAATAGGAAATGAATCAATGGCCGACATTGAAAAGGATGAAGAGGATGAGAGGGATACCAAATTTGATTCAATATCAAAGATGTTTAGAAAAGCTGGTTCTTATGGAAATAGAATCTGATCTGTTGGAATGTCAATATCAGGTTGTTGGATGGCAAGATCAGACTGTTCTTCCTGATTGCCCAAATCCTTTAAGAAGATTTCCAACATATTGGATAACATCATTTGGTCCGGCTTTTCTTTTATAACAAGCGAAGATTTCGTTGGCATCTTCTCCTTTCCCTTTCCTTTCTTATTCAATCCAATTCCTTAAGGCAATTTCGCATCTGTACCACATCTGTTTCTTGTCTAATAAGAACATCTGTGAGGGCAGCAAAGATAGACATCGAAGGTAGTGGAGGCAAATACTATGTCTGTATTGGACTAAAAGGATCAAGCTTTCCTTCTTCAAAGAGTTGGATTTGTCTCTTGAGTTTCTCTATTTCTGCTTTAGGGCTTTTAAGATAATGATACCCTAGGTGTTGTCTAGATTCCAAGGCATGAAGCCTCTTTTGGAAGTCTAAAAGCATTTTCTTGGTGGTTTCATCATACCTTCAAAGATCTTGTTGCACATTAACAATCTTGGAATCAATTGCGTTGAACGCATTATTATATGCTAAAAGAGTCTCCAATTCTCAATTTAGGACGGCTTCAACAACAGGAGTCCTTTTCTATCTTCCATGATCATCCACATCAGTGGGAGCAAGTATTTTAGGAGCAAGCCGATATCTGCCTTGTGGATCAATGAATCCTTCTGGAGCAAGAAATGAGAGTTTGAAATTTTCTCAAACAAGAAGGGGAAAGTCTATTTCAGGGAACATGGCGATGGAAGAACTCAGTGGTGTTTCTGTTGGGGCCTCAAGTGGGTAAGAGTGTCTTTTTGCCCACTTTACAATTGGCTTATAAAACGGGAAAAGAGTTAGTTTTTTCTAAGGAGGAGATAGAGGAGGTGATGGTGGTAGATCTAGTGAAACGGAAGGTGAAGCAGTGAACTCTGGTGGTGGAGTTGGTGCATAGGAAACCATAAACTGGAATTTATCATGCTCACCAAGAGTATCAATGGAGGAATCTCCGTTCAAGTACCTTTGGTACATAGGGTCCTTTGGCTTTTTGTGCTTCCGTCAAGGTGGAGGTTTTGCATATGGGTCTACTTCGTTGGGAGAATTCATACAATAAGAACATTGACAAAAAGGATCCTAGAAACAATGATCATATTGGTCCTTGTAGTAATGAACATGATGTCCATCACTTTTGAAGTATTAACAAGCTTTTTTGGATCTGGCTCGAAAATTGACTTAGGAACACATGGTTCAATCATGAAAAGAGTCTGGAAGATATAAGGACTTTCTTCCTTTTCCTTGCCAAATTTGATGGAAATAGTTTAATCTTTCTTGCTGATGAACTCAGAGTCTGATGATTGGAAAGGCTTGTTATTCTGATGCAACTTTTCATAGTTGGTGATCCAAGTCTTTAAAAGGAGCTTGGCCTACTTTTCTTTAGGAATCTGTCTGGGAACATGAATACATGATGCTTGATCATTCTACATGAAATTCCATTGTGGATATTCAAATCAAGAGCATGGTTCCGCATTCAATAAACCATCTAGTAGTGCAGTGTTGCTGCTACAGAATCATCAGTTTGAGGGGCTCTAGTAAGCTGAACTTGTACTTTTAGAAAAGAGAGTAGCTAGGGGTCTAAAAGAGCAATATTGAAGTTTGAATATAGAGTCATAAAGACTATTCTAGCATTCATAGTGGTTTGGACAGTACCAATACAAGCATGCTGATATTCTAAAAATCGAATATCTAGTAATGTTATTCTTGCGACAACTGGCAAGCCCCTGAGACCTTGAAAAGTAAGAGTAAGATGAACAACTCCATAATGGACATGAGAATATCCTTACTGAATCCACTGTTTGGGAAACTCTAGAGGAATCTATAGAGTAACAAAGTATTCTTTCTCAGTGGTGGGAATGGTATGTTAATCAAACTTGGAGGACTAGACATATTCCTTTACTTCCTTCGGAGTTTGACGAATGAGTTGACGGATGGAGCGAATAAGAGAAAATGACGAAGTGGGTTTAGCAAAAATGGAATAGGGGTTCATGAGGGGAAGCTAGGTTTCAGAGATATTGGTTTCATCACTAAAAGAGACTTCATAAAGATAGTCTATCTTAGAAGTATTATAAACACGAAAATCTGAAGGGGTTGAAAAAGATGGGGATGCAGTGAGAGAAACGGATGCTTCTAGTATTTTTGGATCTGTCATGATGTGAAGAGATCTTCTCAGCACTAGATTCACCTACTGAGTGCATGGAATGGAATTTATTACAAACGAAGCCATGAATCACCACACACTTTGATCACATATCTTAGTCGAATCAACTTGTCTGCTCTCTGCTCGATTTTTAACTGTGCCGTAATGATCTCTGCAAATGAGCAATGTCGAGTAGTCGATTCTTTGTTGAATTCTCAAGTCTATTACATTTATATCCCTTAACGGCTTCACCTGATAGGCAAGTTATCTCATGAGTGGCCAACTCAAAGAAAAGAACTATAGGCACGTCGATCAAAAGCCCAACTTATCCAATCGAAATCAAAACCTGAAAATCAAGATGCCACATAAGTGGCTAGTGTGTGCATGTGCATGAAAATCTATTTGTTATAAGACATCTAAATGAGGAAAAACTAATAAATTCATAATTACCTTAAAATTAGAATTTAACTTGATGTGATTTGAAAATTGCATTTCCGCTGGCAAATTAAATTTACTAATATCAAATAGTGGGCCAGGCACAAATTATCTATTTGTGACTTTTGCAGTTTTGTGCCTAGGAAGAATGTCTTAGGGATGCAGTCATTGTCGAGAATAACTCGTGAGAATATCTCAACACTGGTCTTCTCAATTATGTAGTAATTTAAGTCTCAAAAGGCTATGTTATTTTTTTTTTTCAAACGAAAATTGTATTCATTACTCAAATGGACATATAAGAAATGCGTAGTTTTTGTGATACAACAAATTAAAACAGAGCAAGAATAATAAAAAATAAAGCCAATCCAGAAAATAAGGAGGATCAACTGAGAACCGACAAAGTTAAATATGCTCTTATTCCACAAAAATAGATCTATCAAGCGAAATAATTGGTGGCTAATCATGAGATCTTGTGTTTTTGTCAGTAATAAACACAAGTCAGAAATTCTTTCTCTAATTAGTACGATGCTGTCAATTGATGGTGCGCATCTAAATTTGGCTTCCCTTGCACCGTCCCCGTATGGAATGTCTCCCTCTCTCTTCTCCGTCTATGTTTAACATTAGAGAGGTCGACTTTTTCTTCGTTGAAATAATTGCACCCGCAGCAATTGGGACCCAATTGGATTTCGGAAAATGCTCCTGTGGGGCTTTAAAAGCTAAAGACCTTTCTTTTCATAAGTGGCGAGCACTGAATCTAGATTCTGTCCACTATATTGAGCATATCAAAAATAGCATTGTTCGTTGTGTGCTCCGTCAAACCTTTCTTTTTTCTTTTTCCTTTTTTAATGCTAACCATGGGCATAATGTCGCCCATTTTGTCTAAGAAACAAAGATGGACCGACCATTCCTTAGGCGATCTGGTGATTACCAAATCAAGCATAAACAATTCGACATTTTAGAGGTCCTCCCAGATCTATCCACCAAAGATAATTAATCCATGTACAACTAGCAATCTCATTGAATTAATGTTAACATAATATTCCACACCCTCATCAAATATGAGATTACTTTATGAAAAGCCTAACGTCCTAAATAAGTGTGAACTTTTCATTTGTGAGACTTTATGAGATCACTGCCAATTGTTCTAAAATCTTAAATTATTATTTTATTATTCCAACAGCATCTTCTAGGTTAAATAGCTTGAACTTTAATATTGAGATATAAAATCTCACGTTTTTGTACCAAAAGTACCCTTGCATGGCTGGGCAATCCCACAGGAGGGGCAGCCGACCCTCGCTTGTTCGTGTCATCATAGTGAAATTTTTCTTTAAAATTTATTGTAACACAATATGAAACTAAGAAATGGTTAAGAAAAAGGGGAAAAAATAACTGATGTGGAGCAAACTGTTTAAACATGACTTGACATAGAACACACTACTTTGTACTGTGGGCTGATTATATAAAATCAACCATGTAAACATGTCATTATCAAGATTAAACGGGTCTTTAGAGTTCCGCGCATGCTCTATTGCTCCCTCTAAATTTACCTGTAGATTAAACAGGCAATTTAATCCATGTCTGTCGCACACTACCTATTTCGTGGGGAGATGCCTACACTGGGAAACACGGGCACGTGGGATTCCACAGCCATTGCAGAGCAACTTGCGATCAAGATTGTAACCTGTAAGGACCAACCTCTGAGCCCGTGGGATTCGTACCGGAAACGTCTCATCTATTTATCAAAGCCAAAACGAAAAAGAAAACTTAACTGGTGTGGGATTGCTTTGAGATAGACGTCCATGTCATGCCGACTCCCTTGAACGTGGGAGTTGCTGTTGCTTCAGCCACAATGAGAAATGTCTAGTTGTATGGGACAAGCAAATCTTTCTACAACAAGCTCTCATGCCGACTATGGCAAGCAGAGAATATACTCTCTTCCACCTACAGTCCCCTCCAATGTCCACCCAAGAGAGAATCTTTGGGAACATAATCATGGCACTTCACTGGATATTCACGTGTCGTAGTGAGCTTGTAGTGCTAGGTGTCAATGGTGGACCGAGATTCTTGAGTTGGAGAGCAAGATTGTCGCGACAAAAAAATTTCGGGTGAGAACCATCTAAGATTTGGCTAATGGATTGTTAAGCCTAGACTTAACTCGGACTCTCCCAAGCCCATACCAATTCGTGACTTAGGTTCAACTTCTTAACATATAGTTGATTTTCAATTAGGAGTCGTCACTAACCTATTTTTGGTGGATCGATTAGAAACCCAGGTAAAGTAACGGGAGATTTACTTTACTTCTGCGAACTAGAGATTTATGAGTTCGGGGACTTGGTTACGCTAGATTTCTCTAACGTCCTTTCGGTACATTTCTCTTTTACTTTCAAAAGTGCTTTTGTAGGCAGCTTAAATTGATTTTAAATTTATTTCCCTAACATGTGAGGCGATCATGCGGATGCACAAACCACCGATTTAACACCCAAGTAAGCAATAAATAAATTGTAAGATTTACCTCATAACAACGAAAGCACCTGTGTTGTTGGATCAAAATTCACCTCAACAGTCCTAGATATGATTTCTAATTAACACGCAATTTTTTTTTTTGTCTTGTTTTCACTTATTTAATGAAAATCATGTAATATGCAATGCGATATAACTAAATGACCTAATTATAATGACATGCAATTTTTAATTAAATGGACCTAATAACAATCTCTAAATGACGTGCATTTCATGAATCTAATCATATATGACATTTACATGACATTTTTATTTTTCCTAAAAATGCAATCTATCCTAGAGAATAGACTAATTTATTCTAAGAAATTTTTTGTATTTTTTATGAAATTCGAAATTAAGAAAAATGCAAAGATTAACTATCTATATTAAAATTTTATCTAGCTTATATTAAGGATTAGGTCAAACTAAATCCTAATTTAAACTAAGATATCATCTTAACCTAGCAATCTCTACCCAAAGATGCAATCTATCTAAAAAAAATCAATCTAAACTTAAAATGAAACATGCAATTTTATCCTAATATTCCATGACATATAAAGAATGCCCAAATTCTACATGACATATGCGTGCTGATTTTTTTGTGTTTTTTTTTTAATTAATTTCGAAATTAAAAATTGCCAAATAATTAAACATGCAATCCAAGTTAAAAATCTAGCAGCCTAAATTGATTGATTTGTTTTTTTAATTTATTTTTTTGATTTATTCGAAATAAAATTCCTATTTTAAATATGTAAACCCTATAAAAAAATCTAATCCTAACTACATTTTTTTGGATTTTTTTAAAGAAAATAAAATTAACTTAAACGGCACGACAGCAAATCGAGCAAGATTCATATCCAAATTGACGAACCATAACTTACACATGAGATCGGGTTGGGCAATTTTACATAAATCGTGAATCGAATCTCGGGCGAGAGATCGGATTAGCAATTTTTCCAAGTGATTGCGAGTCGGATTTCGAGCACAAAAATCAAACCGACAATCACAAATTTCAAGACTATTTCATGTCGAACATCTCATCTTTACGCTAAGGAATAATTGCACTAAAAAGAAAAAATAAAGTAAAATAAAAAATAATAAAAATGAAATAAGATAAATAAATAAAAGAAAAAACTACCTAATTTTTCTTTTTGTTTTTTTAAATAAAAAAAAAAAAGGAGCTAGTCGATCCAGTGGGGGTTGAGCAGCGGTGTCGGGCACTAGCTCCGGAGCGGTAGATCAAGGACGGAGATCAAGCGAGGTGCGGTGGGCTTCGTCGGTCTAGTGGAGCGGATCGGTGAGACAAAGCAGCAATTTCGCGGGTGTACGATGAACCAGCTTGGGATCTCGCTTGTTCACGGGTTGCAAACAAGTCGCAGCGTTAGATGGTGGAGGGTTGCAGGACGCGGCGGTGCAGTGGCCGCTTGGGATCTGGTGGCGTCATGGGTTGCTCGCGAAGGAGGCGCGGCGGGGCGACGTCGCGAGCTCACGGTGGGCCAGCAGCTCGAGCAAAGGGACAACCGCTGCAAGTCCCAACTGGGAGCGGAGAGGTGGAGCAAGAGTCACGTCGGGCCGTTGTGGGTCGGTGCGGGCTACAGGCAAATCACCGGCTAAGGCGGGGTGGCGTTGCTGCTCAGAGGCCGGCAGTCAAATCTGGACCTGTTGTCGTCAGGGGCTGCAAGTAGCGAGCGAGGAAGGCTGGGTCACGGCTGTTGGCATCGATGATTGAGATAGGCAAGCTCGGGGGTTGTTGTGATGTCGCAGGCGGAGACATCAGAGGTGGCTGGCGCGGATGTGGGGCCGGCGCGGGCAAGGGCTGCCTCACGGAGAAGATGAACAGTGCTAGGGTTTCCTTTTCTTTTTTATTTTTCTTTTCTCCCTGCTCTCCCATCACTTCTCTCTCTTTTGCTTTTTACTTTTGTGTTCTTTTTTCACCAAACGAAACCCCTTTCGACGTGAAAACTAAAAGACCCCTCAATGTGGCCGTATATTTCTGTTGTGTGGCCTCCCAAAACCCTATGCAAATTAATCTATTTATAGGCCGCGAATTAGGGTTTTTAATCTTTCCAAATCGGTATCCACAAAAATTCATTTCTTCAAATGCAATATTCATTTTGCTAAACACAATATTCGTTTTTCCACTTGCTCTATCCGAAAAATTCCATCATATCTTAGAAAATTTCAAATTCTTATTTTCACAAGATAATTTCCGATCATAAAAAAATGGGCCTGGGCCAATTTGCTCGCTTTGTGGGCTTAGTCCGGCCTGTCAATTTAAAGCTCAGAACCACTAATTCAAACACATCCGTCATCAGTCCAATAAATGCAAAAAAATGCAAATGCATCTAAATCTATATGCTATGCAATTAATTTATTAACTAATATTTTTTTAGGGGTTAAAATTAATCCATAATTTTTTAATGCGATAAATAAAGAAACAGGTTGTCAAAGTTTAAGTGTCAACAGCTGCCCCTCTTTGAAAGTGAGCTCGAAGAGGTTGCCTTCAAGACAAATTGAAACCTAAATTTTGACTATGCCTATGCATTGAATGAGTTTTTTTTGTTGGAAAATGAATTTCATTTTTGAATGCAATTTATATGATGAATGGAAACATTAATGCAAATGATAAATGAACCTACTTAAAATAACTTACCTTTAATGAGGATAGAGTAGTTCGAGGTAGTTGGTGTTACATGTCCAAGACCCGTACCATTCTATGGTCGCTTAGAATAGTAACAAGACTTTACAAAGAGACTGCTTTCTCAGGACCCACACCATTCTACGGTCGTCTAATATGACAGTGTTTGGTTGTGTTTAGGACCTGTACCATTTTATGATCGCCTAAATGGAGAAATAGGTGTTGTCTAGGACCCGTACCATTCTACGATCGCCTAAACAGGGATTCACTTTCCAAAACCCGTACCATTCTACAGTTGCCTGAATAAGGAATAGGTGTTGTTAATGACACATACCATTCTACAATCGCCTGAATAGGGAAATAGGTATTGTCTAGGACCCGTACCATTCTACGGTCGCCTAAAAGGGGATTCTGTGGCATCCTAAAAAAATTCATAGCAATATCTAGATGCATTACGACCCATGAATAGGTGATGGAAGCACCATCGGACTATATTATAGTCATTAGACTAATGGATTATAATTAAACAAGGCTGAGCATTTAATGGACAATTGTTTTGTTGGAAATCTATCATATATCCATGTGTGATCAAGGATTGTACTAAAGGATGAATTGATAAAGAATTTTCTATTCTTGGCCATGTACTCAATAAGTCGGATTTACCATTGATTAATATTGCAAAATTTTATGGCCATGTGAATATTTATAATTAAGTAATAATGAGTGGGCAATAAGGTGGATTATTAGAAGCAAGTATGGGCTGGACACTCCAGCCCAAAGCAGCAGCCCACCCTTTCCCCCATTCGGTCGACCAAGGCCTAGCCCAAGCCCAGCCCATTGAGGCCCATCACCCTTGCATTGAGATTGACAAGTGGCGCAAGGGATTCTCCATGTGTCACTAGCATGCAAACCTTATGATTACTAGCTAATCATGAGGGTGAAAGAAAGGTTAAGAGAGAAAGGGGGAGGCAGATTGCTCGAGGAGTCGCCGAGTGAGAGAGAGAAAGAGAGTGAAACCAAGAGAGGGAGAGTTTGGGCGAGCGAGCGAGAGAGAGAGGAGGCAAGCGGGCCGTGAGGGGGAAGAGGAAGGCCGTCTTTCGCCGTGTCCCAGCTGCTGCCGTCAACACCGCCTAGTTCTGCCGTCGATCGAGCCGTGTCTAGAGCCCCAAGTTGCCGTTATTGCTTGTTGCAGTTGCTTTGAACTTGAGGCAAGTAGAAGTTCTTCAATCTATGTTTTGCTTGCTGTTTTATCTAGTGAGGAGTTGGTAGATGTGAGGAAATGTGGAATTTTGAGTTGCATGTCGACTTTGATGAAGGAGATGAAGCTGGCCGAGGTATTGGAGCAAGTATAGAGCAAGTTTTTGGTGGATTTCGTTTTTAAATTGAAATGAGAACTCAAGGATTTAGCTATGGTGGATTTTTGAGAATTAAAGAGGCTGTATTGTGGTGTAATGTGCTTGTAAATCTTGGCTATGGAAGTTGGATACTGAAACTCAGTATAGGAAGAGTCCTCTTTAGGCTAGTGCACTGTTTTCGCATGAACAGCATGACCTCCGGTGATTTCTCGATTTTTTCTGGAATTTTATAGCCAAAATTTGACTTCGAATCCTTAATGAAAGTTTGATAGAACATCTGTGAGAGTAACATATAAAAAATTTAGCATAAATGGACAATATTTGATTGACGAAATGATTTTCATACGGAAATGCTAAATCTGGAAATTTTACAGAAACTGTAGCAAGAAATACCGAAGTTTTTACTCTTGATATGTATGGAATTTGACTTGGTGTTCTTCATGAAATTTGTTCCTTTAGGTCTCATTGATAATGTGTCAAATTTCATAATTTTCTGGGTCCATTTAGTATTTATTTCAAAATTTCTACTAGAACTGTGCATTGTAAAAATCAGGCTATTCTGTTCTCGAATTTTTTTCACAAAATGTCCGAAGGTGAAGGTGTTTCGAATGGCTATATGATGTGATGGTATTGGCTGTGGATATTTGTGCAATATTGAGATGCGATAGAGGGTCCATGAGACATCTTGTTTTAGCATTTGAAATTTTTTTGTGAATTAAAATGTTAAATTGTTACTGTTGAACCCTTAGGTTAACGATACCCCGGGAGTCGAAATGCCCAGAGGATCGAGTGAGTCGATGCCTTGTGGATGCCCGGTAGCCTTAAATAGCTGAATGTTGGAGGGTATTCCCCGAGAGCTTCGGGATGCCCGGTGGTATGCTTGTCAGTACGTAATTTCGGATGGCCAAGGTAACCATTTTCATGGGAGGCCCTCGAGGTTTCTCGTGATGCCAGGTGGGGTACGAGATGCCTGGAGGCGTGATTCGCTCTAGATGCCCGGTGGCCTTAAATGGCTAAATGCCGAAGGTTTTCGTGATGCTTGGAGGGGTGCGAATGCCAGAGGGACGCAAACATTGGTCCTCCAGGGATGAAACCTTTTGAAAAATAAAATGAATGATTCCATTATAAGTGTGTGGGTCTGGATATAAGACTGAGCATATGGCATGGAATGAAACGTAATGTTTCAGTTTGATCTTATGTTTGAGATTTGTCTATCTTGGATATGTTACACTACACATTAGGACTACATTGTTATTACACTGAAGGTTTTCATGATTTTGATACATACTTATTGTTAAATTTCTTGTTTTGTCTACCATACTTGGATCTGGATATTAATAGTAATGCTTGATATAGCTTGAAGAATCTTTTACTGCTGAGTGGTTGTACTCACCCCTTTGGAAACTAACATTTCAGATTAAGAGATGCCTCTGTCACCTGTCACACGTGGTACTTTCTATGGCTAACCGTCTGACGTTGAGGTTGAGTGCTCGGAGCACCCCTATGTTGGTGCTCATGGACTGGTGTTCATCCGTGTTTGAGTTTTAGTTATGTATGACGTGGGTCTACCCAATGGACCCATAGTCTAGGAGTTCCTATTCGTGCATGTTCATTGTGATAGGATCATGATGGGGATGCTACTGCCGCCACCAGCCGATGCACCGGGCTGGGTGTGATTGCGCATATGACCTGTAGAAGATGACACTTTTTGGATAGCCAACGCTGGAGGATAAATCAATGTACATGATTGATGTGGGGTCAAGTACTTTTGGGTTATAACCGAGCTTAGTAAAGCCTTGTCCTTTTGATGTACCGACTCTTGATGTCCATCATAGTTATGTAAACAAAAGTGTTTCGACTCTAACATATATAATATATATATATATATATATATATATATATATATATATATATATATATGAAAAGTGTAATTGGTGTGCATTGCATTGTATTATTTGGTTTGAGTATGGGTTAGGGAGATGTCGAATATGTTTCCGTTATATGAACTACGCTAGGACCGATAAAATATATATTTATATATTTATATATTTATATTTATAAACCCCCAGGATATATGGACCCACTATAATCTCAATGGTATCAAAGTGACATCTTATTAGGACAAGTGAAAGGTAAGCAAACTGTGGCGATCCTAATGGATCGAGGGCCGTTTCGGGGTGCCCAGATTCACTTTTCAAGACTCGTACCATTCTACAATCGCCTGAATAAGGAATAGCTGTTGTCGAGGACCCATACCATTCTACGATCGCCTTGACGAAGAAAATTATTTTCCAGGACTCATACCATTCTACGGTCACATATTAGAGTAATAAATGTTGTTTAGGACCCGTACCATTCTTTGATCGCCCAGTGTTACAACATAGATCATCTGACCAGGACCCAAACCTTTCTTCGGCCGCCTTAATCAGATTGAATCTGGAGAAAAATCTTTAAGGGACAACTCCATTAAGTGTCAGTGTAAAGGACTCTGGACTACAAAAGCATGCCAAGTCGATAAAAGAAAACCGAGCTATGGAAGCATGCCGATTCGATGAAAGCACGCCAAGTCAATTATAAGGGACATTGGGCTACAAAAGCACGCTGAGTCAATGAAAGGAACTCTGGGCTACAAAAGCATGCCGAGTCGGTAAAAGGAACTCTGGGCTACGAAAGCACGCCAAGTCATGAAAAGGAACACCGGGCTACGGAAGCATGCGAGTCAATGAAAAGGACTATAGGCTACGAAAGCACGCCAAGTCAATATAGAGAATAGCTTGACCGAGTCAAGTGTCAATGCACTTGAGAGAAAATAATGCACAATGACAAGTATATAGAGTATAGGTAGAGATATACTTACCTGGTGATATCTCTGATTCTTGGGGATATGTCTTCTGGAATTTAGATATCCTGTGGAACTCTTTTACCTCCTGGTAGAAAATAAATTTTGGGAACATCAAGGATGTACCTTGAATGTTCATGAATGTTTCTCATCTCCTAATATCATGAGGCATCCTGAAAGGAACCTGAATTTCAAAAGTTCTTGGGTCTTTTGAGAAAACATTACCTACCAAACATGATTTAGAGCAAAAACTTATATGCATTCATCAAAGAGGTAGACAATTTGAGCTACTCTAGAATGCACATTTCGAAGTTCAATGGGTTTTCATCAATTCAATCAAGGTTTATACATAATGACTTTACCATATTTGCATCACCTAAATTTTCACAAGAAAAATTGTTGTTCAAGACAATTTTCATGACATGGATTTTCTAAGAATACTAAATGAGAGACTTTCAGTTAGAACGGACCTTCACTCACTCTCATTCAGAAGGGCTGTTTTAGGAGAATCACTCCATCTTACTATCATCATATCAATAAGGGTCTGAGTATTCTCGCAAGCGATACGACCTTACCAATCTGAGAGGTCTTTAATAGGGACCGTAATGTGGGCTCGATCAACGGCACAACAAAGGGACTCTTTGAGTCAAGGCTATTGAAAGAACAATTCTGCAATCATCTTCGGGTTTACAAGTCAAGAACCCTGCAAAATAAGAAATAAATAATCTCGTTCACACTTCTTCAAGCGATGCTTAAAAACAAATGAACTCCTACGTTAATTCAAGTGCCCTAATCAAAAGAGACTTTGCAAGAAATGTAACGTAGGATGGGTTCTTGGGTTGAGAAATGAAGGGATTAGTAGGCTCAAAATATTTATTTAGGAGGGTCAGAGTTGGTGATCATCTTGGCATTGCCACCAACTTTCTTTGTCACAATCAGGGATTGTCTTCATGAAGTGCCCCATTGATTGTAAAACCTCAACATTTTAGTTCTTTGAGTATTGCTCCATTGGGATTCAATTCTTGCAATTGATAGTCACCTATCTTGACTCTCTTTTTTCATCTATGAGCATCGGCCTTGCTTTTATCAGGCACATTGCTTTTTCATGCCCCTAATTCTTATTCATTTCTTCTTCACTTTTTTTATGTGCATTGGCCTTGTATCAGGCACACTGCTTTTTCATACCCTTTAGTTCTATTTTGATTTCTATGCATGCGTCAAGCAATTATACTTTGAATGACACTTGAACTTTCAAGAGTCTTCATCTGCCTTTTGCCTTGCCCCAGTGTGGGGGATGAACATCAACTTGGAAATGAAATTGTAGGCTCAAGTGGGCTATGCAAAGGATATAAGTGTATAGGATAGAGAAAGAAATACTCTGCGTCATCCTAAGGCACTTAAATTACTATATGAATTCAATGTAATAGCATGATTTGAAGATTAATGCAAGTGAGAGCAAGAAATTCCTTTTCATTTTCCTCATCTCATAATGATGTCTTACCTCCAACTTGCCCCAATGTGGGGTGGTTCTTGACATGGGTAATTTGAAAGAATTTCCACAAGTGTATAGGGCTCAAAGTGGTTAAGTAATGGATCTCTTGTAGTGTTTAGGATAGAGAAATGAATTACTCCTCATCATTTTGGTTATTGTACCTTTTGCGAGAAAACTCTTTACCTTGCGAATATGAAACTTTTTACACTCATCTCACAAGTGTATAAGTAGGGGACTGTGTATGGGATAAGGCTCGCCTTTCATCATCCTAACACGTCTCATTTTGCATTCTTAAGCATTTGACATCACTTCATTGAATTGTCTATCTTGACAAATCTCCATATGAAATGGGTGAGTTAAATAGGCAAAACCACTATCCAAATTCTCTTTTTAAAAGAGTCCTGACAATTTAAGCATAAGAAGCTTTTAAAATAGACAATTCACCACATCCAAACATGATTTTAAGCATTCATTCAGGGGATTGCCCTAAGGAGGAACTGCCTCTTTGGATTGCCCCTATCAATCAATACTGAAAATCTAATATTTGATTTGATGAATACTCCATTCTTGCTTTTGCCCATGCACAAAACAAGGTGCATGAATAGGATACTATACAATATCAAAGTAAATGCACATGGAATATCCATTTTTGTTTGGATAGAGATTCTATCTCAGTTAGGTCACTACCAAAATCTATCAAACCCCCCAATTTGTCATCTGCAAGGAAAAGAACATAGTGTCATTTCCCAAAATTAATTATGTTCATGAATGCAATGTATCCATTTCATCTAAGATGGATGATGCCCTTTTGACTTTCCATCATTTTCTCATGGAAATGAGTAACTTCATTTGGCTTTCAAGAATGACATCTTGCACAAATTGTAATGAGATGTGCCATACATCACACTTTAGAATCTAGATGATCTTCTTTTAACTTGCCTTTGGTTTCTTATCACTCGGGACAATTAAGAGGATAAGTAGTGTTTAATGTCTTCTTCACTCTTGGGAGATGTCATCAAGATCAACTAAGAAATGATCCCTTGCCCCCACGCCTATTCGGATGTATGTTCCCAAATCAACGGGCCTACTATCACTGAAAATTGATGTGTTATTTTCAAACGCATCTCTATTATGCTCTGAGACATTAAGTAAATGAATTAGAAAAACAAATAGGGGTAACCTAATGCATGCTTTTGGAAATGGCTTCAAAAATATATATATATTTTTTTAAGGAATATTTTGGATGAGGAAGCATGAAGAAGCCCAGTCCTCAGAATTTCTCCATGGATGATATTTTCTTTTCATTGTTGGATATCATCACCAAGCTGGTTTGGTGTACCCCATCATGTCCTTCAAAAAAAACTTGTAATTTTATTGATGTTCATCAATCGAATTACATTTATTGGAATATATTATTCAAGCACATAAGAAATTGAAATCAATCCCTAAAAAGAGATAAAAATTCCCACGCAGGGGGAGGTGCATGCCCTTAATTAAATGAGGAAATCGAACTACTTAGGACCATGAATCATGTATACTTGAATTCTTCACCCTCCTTGATCTTGTGATACGAACCCTTCAAGTTAAATATTCTTCCCTCTGGATATGTCACTAGTCTCTTTATGGTGGTATCCAATTCGGCTACCTCAGAAAAATGAGACAAGTCAAAAAGTCTTCTTGGCTCTCTTTTTGGAGTTGCAATTTCTCACTAAAGATAGATCACAACACTTTTGCTTGACGAGATAAGCTCTTCTTGATCCATCATTTTGGCTCTTGATCGTGAACGGATGGGTGAGCAGAATTGTTCCATAATCACCTAGTTCAAATGAATGGGAACATGTAAGAATGAGGGTAAATAGAAAGTCAATCCATGACAATGATCTAATTGATTTTTCCATTTTTTTCATTTATTCATGAAAATTTCGTACAAGAAGGGCATTTCCTAAAAATGGACTAGGAAAATAAACATACACACCCTAACAAGACCAAATTTCCTAGACATGAATTGAAAACAAATTCTCCAATTTTTTTTTGTTATTTTCCAAATGATTTCTTGCATGGTAATTTCCTCATTTCATTTCTATTTGACAAATGAATTAGATCAATGATGGACCTAGATTGTCATGGACGGACCAAGAGTATGACAAAGTAAGTAAATTGCATTAGTATAAGGATAGAAGACTTACTTCACCAAAACAAATTGACGGCAATCACATAGACATGCGCATGGTAAGTGGCTCGATTTCTAGTCTATAAGGCTTGTCAAGGTGGAGCCACAAGGATGATCAGACTAGCCACGAGCTTGTGGACTATGTTGGGTCCTCATGACTCTAGCTTTGTCAAAGAGCTGACCCAGGTCGCGGACATGCGGACTGAGGTGGGTACTCTTGACACCATGAAAGAAACTTCGGGATTGAGATGGGCAACTCGTACCGTGAGCATGCAGTCGGAGTGGTATCCATCTCAATATCATCCTAAATGATCCTATGTGGCCCAGGTCCGGCAGCAAGTTGTGTGTGCAAGAGTGTAGTGCAAATGCAAGGCATGCACAACAGTTTATATCAAACAACACTTCAATAACTCAAATCTAAAACATTCATTCTCAACTCCAACTTGCAAGATAAGGGTTAGCAATCACTACTCCTCTTATACCTCCCAATCTGCAAGAACATTAGGGACATACCTAGAATCCTCGCTGCCAAACAAAAAATATTTTTTAAAAAGAAACTTAGCTTAAGTCCACTTAAAGTTTCAACTCAAGTCCCCAGCAGAGTTGCCAAGCTGCCGCGACCAAAATTTTTCAAGTGAGAACCACCTAAGGTTTGGCTAATGAATTATTAAGCCTAGACTTAACTCGGGCTCTCCCAAGCCCATACCAATTCGCAACTTAGGTTCAAGTTCTTAACATGCAATTGATTTTCAATTAGGAGTTGCCACTAACCTATTTTTGGTGGGTCGATTAGAAACCCAATGGGAGATTTACTTTACTCCTGCGAACCAGAGATTTATAAGTTCGGGGACTTGGTTACGCTAGATTTCTCTAACGCCCTTTCGATACCTTTCTCTTTTACTTTCAAAAGTGCTTTTGCAAGCAGCTTAAATTAATTTTAAATCTATTTCCCTAACATATGAGGCAATCATGCGGGTGCATAAACCACCAATTTAACACCCAAATAAGCAATAAATAAATTGCAAGACTTACCTCATAGCAATGAAAGCACATGCATTGTTAGATCATAATTCACATCAATAATCCTAGATATGATTTCTAATTAACACGCAATTTCCTTTTTTTTTTGTCTTGTTTTCACTTATTTAATGAAAATCATGTAATATGCAATGCAATATAACTAAATGACCTAATTATAATGACATGCAATTTTTAATTAAATGGACCTAATAACAATCTCTAAATGACATGCATTTCATGAATCTAATCATATATGACATTTATATGACATTTTTATTTTTCCTAAAATTGCAATCTATCCTAGAGAATAGACTAATTTATTCTAAGACATTTTTGTATTTTTTTATGAAATTCGAAATTAAGAAAAATGCAAAGATTAACTATCTATATTAAAATTCTATCTAGTTTAGATTAAGGATTAGGTCAGACTAAATCCTAATTTAAACTAAGATATCATCTTAACCTAGCCGTCTCTACTAGCCTAAGATGCAATCTATCTAAAAAAAATCAATCTAAACTTAAAATGAAACATGCAATTTTATCCTAATATGCCATGACATATAAAGAATGCCCTAATTCTACATGACATATGCATGATGATTTTTTTGTGTTTTTTTTTTAATTAATTTCGAAATTAAAAATTGCCAAATAGTTAAACATGCAATCCAAGTTAAAAATCTAGCAGCCTAAATTGATTGATTTGCTTTTTTATTCGAAATAAAATTCCTATTTTAAATATGTAAACCCTAAAAAAAGAATCTAATTTTTTTGGTTTTTTTTTAAAGAAAATAAAATTAACTTAAACGGCACGACAGCAAACCAGAGCAAGATTGATATCCAAATTGATGAACCATATCTCACGCATGAGATCGGGTTGGCCAATTTTACATAAATCGCGAATCAAATCTCGGGCGGGAGATTGGATTAACGATTTTTCCAAGTGATTGCGAGTCGGATTTCGGACACGAAAATCGGACTGACAATCACAAATTTCAAGGCTATTTCATGTCGAACATCTCATCTTTACACTAAGGAATAATTACATGAAAAAGAACAAATAAAGTAAAATAACGAAAAAATAAAAACAAAATGAGATAAATAAATAAAAAGAAAAAACTACCTAATTTTTCTTTTTTTTTATTAAAAAAACAAAGCGGTTCTTTGGTTGGATGGGGGTGGCGGCGGCATCGGGCACCAGCTTCGGAGTGGCAGATCAGGGACGGAGATCGGCTGAGGCACAGTGGGCTTCGTCGGTTTGGTGGAGTGGATCGGCAAGACAGCAACAATTTCGTGGGGGTGCGGCGAACCGGCTCGAGATCTACTAGGTCGCGGGTTGCAGATGAGTCGCAACATCGAATGGCGGAGGGTTGCAGGACACGACGGGGCAACGCCGCGAGCTCACAATGGGCCGGCAACTCGAGCAGAGGGACAACTACTGTGAGTCGCAGCTCGGAGCAGAGGCAGAGCAGGAGTGACGTTAGGCCATCATGGGTCAGTGCGAGCTACAGGCAAATCACCAGCTAAGGCGAGGCGGCGTTGTTGCTCGGAGGTCGGTGTTCGGATCTGGACCTGCTATCGTCAGGGGCCGCGAGTAGTGAGTGAGGAAGGCTAGGTTGCAGCTGTTGGCGTCGATGACTAAGCTAGGCAGGCTCGGGGGCTGTTGTGACATCACAGGCGGAGGTGTCGAAGGTGGCTAGCGCGGACGAGGGGCCGGCACGAGCAATGGCTAGCGCAGACGCGGGGTCGGCACAGGCAAGGGCTGCCTTGCGGAGAAGATGAAGAGTGCTAGGGTTTCCTTTTCTTTTTTTTCTTTTTCTTTTCTCCCTACTCTCCCATCAGTTCTCTCTCTTACTTTTTACTTTTGTGTTCTTGTTTCACCAAACGAAACCCCTTTCGACGTGAAAACTAAAAGACCCCTCAATGTGGTCGTATATTTCTGTTCCGTGGCCTCCCAAAACCCTACGCAAATTAATCTATTTATAGGCCGCGAATTAAGATTTTTAATCTTTCCAAATCAATATCCACAAAAATTCCTTTTTTCAAATGCAATATTCATTTTGCTGAACATAATATTTGTTTTTCCACTTGATCTATCCGAAAAAATCCATCATATCTCGGAAAATTTCAAATTCTTATTTTCACAAGATAATTTCCGATCATAAAAAAATAAAAAAAAGGCTTGGGCCAATTTGCTCGCTTCGTGGGCTTAATCCGGCCTATCAATTTAAAGTTCAGAACCACTAATTCAAACACATCCGCCACTAGGCCAATAAATGCAAAAAATGCAAATGCACCTAAATCTATATGCTATGCAATTAATTAATTAACTAATAATTTTTTTAGGAGTTAAAATCAATCCCTAATTTTTTAATGCGATAAATAAATAAACAGGTCGTCAAAATTTAGGTGTCAACAAAGATGAAAAAATTTTAATTTGGAAAGAAGAAGGTAATTTCCAATAAAATTATTGTACCATTGGCAAAACTTTAATTGGTAGCCCGCCCTCCTTTGTATGCCAACCCTCAGTAAGTCTTTTACCAAAAACTTTGGTATTCTAGCATTATACTATCCGCACGCACGATGGGACTGAAATTGAAGCTACGGTGTAGCTTTTGTGCCATTAGGCCAGCTTCCACGGGTCTATATAAACACCTTGGTGAGGCTTCACTGGCTATCATATTTGCATTACATTCAATCACGTTATGGTCCTTCCCTTCTCGAACACACTTCCTCACATCGCATCTCTCGAAATTATGGTGGCAAAAGCTGGTAAATTCTTCTTCCCATGTCTTCTTCTTGTTGCTTTACTCCTTTGGAGTGAAGTCGATTCTGCCAAGGGCAGGATTTTATGGCTAAGGAAGTGGGAAAAGAATGGAGACTATGTGAAGTCAAGCGATGGAAATGGTGGTTCTACTCATGGCCATGGTCATGGCCACATTTTGCTACATAAAACTGATATCGATTTCGCCTCTCCGGGTCACAGTCCTGGTGTAGGACATCTCGCAAGCAAAAGAGAGGATCGGTGGTCCACAGAACCAGGTCATAGCCCCGGTGCAGGTCATTCCACCGGCCCTGGAGGGCAAGATTCAAATCTATAGACTAATTAATGATGATATCGTATAGATTATCCTTGTAAGATGAAGATTCTCTACCTCGCGAGGTGCTTACCTTAGTATATCAATCTTATTGATTGAAATACTGGAGGAAGCACTCTACCCATTGAGGATGCACGTCCTTCTACTTAAATTTGATTTGCATCCACGTATATGTATAGGCGTGTATGTCTATCCTGTATCTGTGTCTGGCCATCGTAGTAGTGTAGATACTCTTATGACCTCGCATATCCTACCGACGTGATTGTGTACAGTGCATTAGCTGTATCGAAAGTTAACTATAATTGGCTTATATATCTTACTTTTGTTCTTGATTTGTCGTAGTTCTCTCTCCTTCGTTGTCAACATTAGATGCTAGATATTATTCTGATCGCGATGCGTCGGCTGCGACGATAATATGTTTCGTTTTGCTCAAGCACGCTCTGCCTTCCCTTGACTAGGCAGATGGCGGCTGCAGCGGGAGCCACAGCCAAGACCAGGCCACAACATTTTCCAGCCTCTTTCCCTTCCACTCTCTTTACCTCTCTATTCTATTTCCAAACTTTCTCTTTCCTGTTTATTCTTTCTTACAAATAAAACAACTTTTTTAACGGTAATATAATTAATTCATACGAGCCAAATATCTCTTTTAATAATGGAGACTGATTGACAATTCGCATTTTCAAATTGGCATCTATGTTTCCTATTATTAGCTCAAAGATAAGTTGTCTAACAAGAGAACAAATACTTATCAAAATCTAGAAAACCTTAAAATTTTAAGTATTACTATTAGGAATTGGAACGTAACATTCTAACATAGTCCCTAAAATAGTTTGAAAGAGATAAAATTGTCCAAAAAATCTTAAACTCATTGCACTTATGCCAATGTAGTCTTAAATATTTCAATTTTGACAATTGAATTTTAATGTGAATACCAGTCATTCTATGGGGCATATGGGCGACACTGATGTAGACCCTTTTTTTAATCTTCTAATATTTTTTTACAATTTTTTTATAAATTTTTTATATTTTTATTGTCTCTTTTTATCTTTTCTTTCCATTTTTTTTTTTAATTTTTTTCTCCATCGGTTGCTAGGCCTTGGCAATGACTAGCGAATGACTATAGGAAATGATCCACAAGGGTTGACCTTTCCAACCTCAATCGATCGTTACCCTCTCTCCAAGATTTGGCAAGGACCAACCTTAGTGAGAGATTGCCCATCGCTCTCGTTGTCAAGTCTGGCAAGGGTGTGCCTTGCTCTAAGCTGGCAAGGGGCGACCTTGCCGGCCTTAGGCAACGCTCGCCCTTGCCAAATCTAGCGAGGTTACCCCTCATTGATCATTGCCTTTAGCTGATTGCCAATCATCGCCAAGGCTCAGCAACCAACGAAGAAAAAAATGAAAAAAAAAGGAAGAAAAAAAAAAAACAATAAAAACTAAAATAAAAATTCTATAAAAATGTTCATATCAAAGCTAATCATGCCACATAAGACGCTCAACGTCCACACTAGCTATTATCAGCCAAAATTGACTAGATGGGCTATATTAATAAATTATCAAAAAGTTTAAAACTCAATTGACAATATCAAAAGGTTTAAGATTGAATTAGTAAAAGTGCAATAGCTTTTAAAAAAAATCAATAATTTCTCTTAAAACGAACTAAATAATGATTGTGGAACAAATTTGGCTACTGCTTTTTCCTCGCACTCTCAAAAAATCTACTACGACGAGTTATTTTGACTGCCTCAATAGACAATCAGGTACTAAGACTTACGTTTTGTATTTTTTCGGTTTTCTCTGTCAAGAGCAAAAAAAGTACCGAGAAGGTTTTGTATGATATATTTTGAAACATGAAAAGAGAAGATACCCCAAAAAAAAAAAACCCTCTATTTTTTTACTTTTTTATTTCTGATAAAGAAATTAGGTTTCTTGCTTTCGTGGAAGATGGATTTGACTAGGGTCTACATGGATCGAGGACAAAAATGTCCAAAAAGTTTAAAACTTATTACAATTTTGCCAATTCAGTCTTAAACATTTTAAGATGGGCATACAAGTAAAACAATTTATTATTTAAGGCTATAATATAAGGAGAAATAATCTATTCTTTTTGTTGGGACGGATAGAGCCAAATGATTGATGTTCCCACGAACGCTAACAAATTATCCATGGCGACATTGAAAGAAACATCCGCAACTGGTCAGGCTCACACAATGTGACAAAGCCGGTTGTTCAGAGATACCCAAGTTATGGGTATGCAAAAGAATCAGGACCCGCCCGGACTGCCCGAAACTGGACCGGAACCGCCTGGAACCGGTGGTTCTTAAGGGGGTCTGATTCCCCATTCTGATTTATAGGAACCGGTGGGTACCGGTGGGTACCGGTCCAGTTCCCGATTCTATGGGCAGATCCGCCCGCCCTAACCGAACCGATTATATTTTAATAATATATTAATTTTTAATATTAAAAAAGATTCGAAATCAGCAAATCTAAAATTTAGGACTCTAATCACCATCTTGTCTCAATTCACTACTCTCCTACTCCATCTCGTCTCTCTCAATTTAAAATTTTCCCCACCTCCCTCTTCCTCTTCGATTCTCCTCTGGATCTACTCATCTCCCTTCGAGTCCTAGTTCAAACTTGGTGAAATGATGAGCCGATTCTCTTTTTCCCCCCTCAAACTTGAACTCTCTCTTCACATTGTCGCCACCCTCGTCGCCACTTCCGCATTCACTATCATTATCGTCATCGTCGTTGTTGGGCTCGTCCCGCTTTTGCCTCCCCTCTTCCTACTCCCCCTCCTCAGGCTTCTCCCCATCGTCCTCATCATTGGGGATGGGCAAATTCCAAGTCGAAGAACGGCTCGGTGTCCCCGTTATCCTCCTCATTGTTGGTCTCGGGGGAAGAGCAAGAGACGGCGGAGGCGATGGTGAAGATGGTGGTGGTGGCCGGGATAGAAGCAGTGCGAGCATCGCAATCGCCACCGCCGCGGCGCTAGTACTTGAGGAGACTAAAAGCCGGAATAAGCAAATGTCAAGAGGGTGAAAAGGGGAAGGTGCGGATGTTGGACCGGTGATGTGAATCGTTGTGGAAGGATCATTCTACGAAGGCCTAGATGGTGCGAATTGCAAACCTCGACCTCCAATCAAACTTGTGATTGGCAACCTCGGTATGAACGTGACCTGTTGACGAACGCGTGTCAACCAACCAACATTATAGATGCCACGAGCGATAGAATTCGCTGTCTCGCTCGATAAGTCGAATTAACCGTCACAAGGGAACCTTAATTAGGTCAAGTCCTCAAAAAAACAATAGAAGAGAATCCCTCAATTTTTTCCTCTAAAATATAATATGTCTGTCCCCAAAGAAATTTGGCAAATCCTTTATATAGGCTTTCTAGTAGCCACACAAACCCTAAAAACCAACCCTAAAAATCTAATGCATTATATTCTAGAATATTCCTATTCTAGAATATTCTTAAACAAGAACATATATAAATTGACTTGGTCAATTATTTGGTGACCGGATAATTAAATTGCGCCAAGATTTCCAAAATTCTTCAAAATTTGATCCAAGGTCATCTCCATGCCAAAGATCACGAACCATGACGCCAACAGCTTGCCTGAATTGCTTGGCTCGCGCTCGAGTAATCGAACCAGTAGGAATAGACAATGGGTCCCTAGCACCTCCTCCTCGATATGGCTCGATGTCCACATCATTCCCTCCCCCGTGCAAAGGATTTGCCCTCAAATCATCACTAGCATCGAAAAGAGTCAAGTCAGAAATATTAAATGTGGCACTAACGTCATACTTACCGTAATATTATTGATTGCTCGGCAATCGACACACATTCGCCAAGTTCCATCCTTCTTTGGCATCAACAAAACAGGGACAGCACACGGGCTAAGACTCTCTCTCACATATCCTCGCTCCAATAGTTCGCTAACTTGCCGCTGAAGTTCCTTTGTCTCCTCGGGATTGCTTCGATATGCGGATCGGTTAGGTAATGGCACACCAGGAATCAAGTCAATTTGATGTTCTATGCCTCGAATCGATGGTATCCCTCCAGGAAGTTCATCAGAAAAGACATCTTCAAATTCCTGCAATAAAGACACAATAGAACTAGGCAAACTTGGGTCAAGATCGTTAGTAGAATACAAAACCTCCTTGTACACAAGTACAAGCATTGGTCAATCTAGAACTAAAGCTCTCCTCACTTCACTTGATTTTGCATAAAAATTATTTTGCCTGTTTTCTTTCCTCTCTTCTTTTCCCTCGGTTTTTACACAATCTTTCTCTCGGCCTCTCCTTTTCCTTGCGTCTCAGACACACCACACAAGCCCTCGGATTTCTCACATTTTCTCTCTCTCTGAGCTTCTCGTTTTAACTTTAACTGATCTTGATACACCTCACTAGGTGTCATTAGTACCAAGGTATAAGTCTTTTGATTCATCATCAATGAACAACGATTAGTATACCCATCATGATGTACCTTTTGATCATATTGCCATGGTCTTCTAAGTAAGATATGACCCGCTTGCATAGATACAACATCACACTCTACCTCGTCCTTGTATCTCCCTATCTCAAATGGAATTCGAACTTGCTTCGATACTTTCACCTCACCACTATCATTTAACCATTGAAGTCTATAAGGCCTAGGGTGCTTTGTCGTCTTCAAACCCAACTTATCCACCATAATACAACTTGCCACATTCGCACAACTACCTCCATCAATTATCATACTACAGATCTTACCATTCACCACACATCTTGTACGAAACAAATTATCTCTTTGTTGGTGATGCTCCTCCTCGTTTACTTGCACACTCAGAGAACGCCTAACCACCAATAGTCTCTTTTTATAGCCACTTCTCCATCACTATAATCCTCCAATGGTGGCATCTCATCATCCTCTTCTTCCCTTTCACTTTCGAACTCAATAACATCATGTTCAGTCATGATCATCACCCTCTTATTAGGGCATTGATTCGCCATATGACCCCTGCCCAAACACTTAAAACATTTAATCTCACGAGTTCTAGTGTTAGGGTTTTCGATTTTACCTAAAGTCGGATTCGTTCCAACTTTACCGTCCCTCTCCTTCTCCTTTGAGGTTTCAGTTTTGGTGTTGTTTCCTCTTCAATTTGGCTTTTTATCTCTCTTCCAATTGGATCTCCAATTCTGATTTAAACCTCCTCCACTCTTGTGATTTCAATCCAACTTCAATTGCCGCTCAACTTTGATAGCTTTGTCAACCAATTCCTCCAATTCAACATAGTGTTGTAGCTCCACCACCCTTGCTATGTCTCGGCTCAAATCACTCAAAAATCTTGATATTGTGACCTCACAATCCTCCACCACATTAGCATGGATCATGGCAATCTCCATCTCATTGTGATACTCTTCCATGCTCTTATTGCCTTGTGTGAGATTTTGTAACTTTTGAAACAAATCTCAGTGGTAATGACTAGGTACAAAATGCCTCCTCATCACCGCTTTCATCTCATCCCACGTCTCTATTAGTCTTTCACCATTGCGCCTCCTACTAGTTACAAGTTGATCCCACCAAATTATAGCATAATCAGTAAATTCAATAACTACAATTTTTACCTTTTTGAGCTCGGAGTATCGTTGGCAATCAAATACCATCTCCATGCGTTTCTCCCATTCTAGATACGCATCAGGATCATTCTTCCCTTGGAAAGAAGTAATCTTCATCTTGATATTGTCAAGTTCATTATCTTCTCGGTATCTAAACCCTCGGGCTCTATTCCACCTTCCAAATCGAGCATCTCGATCATCCTCCATGTCAGCCTCATCATCATCATAATGCCGTTGCCTTCTGTGGTGTGTTCTAGAGGTGTCTCACTGATGTTGTGGCATTCCCCGGGGTAGCTCTCGGTCACCATCAACTCTCATGCCATTCCCCATCATTCGGCCACTAAGCTCTTCCACGACGGCCCTCAATTGTTGGATGCTTTCCACGAGCGCTTCATCCCTTTGTATGAAGTCAACCTCCCTTTGATTTATGCTTTCTTCACGCGACATATTTTAGACCTGCAAATAAACGTTAGTCACAAAAATCCTCACCAATCGCTCCCTCACGTGTTTCTCTCAAGGTGGTTGTCACTCCTCTCGTGTTTGACTCAAGTCTAGGCTTTTTCCACTCTCAATTAAGCTTACACGCTCTTGCATTTTCCCTCTCGTATTTTCTTTTCACAAGCTCTTTATTGGACTCAAAACCTATCTCTCAACCCCCTCATGACAATCAATCAAACTAATCAAACAATATTAGATCACTATTGATTTTGTTTCAGCAAGTAACAATTTCACACCAACAAGTACAACTTTCGAAATTCCAATTAAAACGCAAATCACTACTGATTTTGTTTTGATTTGGTCTACTAACAAACGAGTCACCTTCTTGATTTTTTTTTGTTCAGCTAATTTTTTTTTTTTTGGCCGAATCTATTTTTTTTTCTTGCGCACTTTTTTTTGTGTGCGTTTTCTTTCTCTTCTTTTTTTTTGACGAACTTTTTTTTTCTTCTTTTTTTTTGACGAACTCAGATACAATTTAAGATGCTAGAAAAAAAAACTAACAGTAAACAACTACGTATGGAAGAGCAAAAGTAATCAGATCCCTAAATCAGCTAGAACCGAAACCCTAGCTCAATAAATTTCAAATTGCTGAATGTAAACAGAAAATTAAAGATAAATAGACCTTGTAGAAACAAGCTCTGATACCAAACTGATGTGAATCGTTGTGGAAGGATCATTCTACGAAGGCCCAGATGGTGCGAATTGCAAACCTCGACCTCAATCAAACCTGTGATTGGCAACCTCGGTATGAACGTGACCTGTTGACGAACGTGTGTCAACCAACCAACGTTATAAATGCCACGAGCGAAAGAATTCGCTATCTCGCTCGATAAGTCGAATTAACCGTCACAAGGGAACCTTAATTAGGTCAAGTCCTCAAAAAAAACAATAGAAGAGAATCCCTCAATTTTTTCCTCAAAAATATAATATGTCTGTCCCCAAAGAAATTTGGCAAATCCTTTATATAGGCTTTCTAGCAGCCACACAAACCGTAAAAACCAACCCTAAAAATCTAAGGCGTTATATTCTAGAATATTCCTATTCTAGAATATTCTTAAACAAGAACATATATAAATTGGCTTGGTCAATTATTTGGTGACCGGATAATTAAATTGCGCCAAGATTTCCAAGATTCTTCAAAATTTGATCCAAGGTCATCTCCATGCCGAAAATCACGAACCATGACGCCAACAGCTTGCCTGAATTGCTTGGCCCGTGCTCGAGTAATTGAACCAGTAGGAATAGACAATGGGTCCCTAGCACCTCCTCCTCGATATGGTCGATGTCCACATCAACCGGTTCTATGGATCCACTGGGAACCGGACCAGACCAGTGGTCCAATTCCCGAGTGGATCCATGCAACTAACGGGCAGTTCCCGGTTCTAATTTTTTGGAACTGGTTCTTAGCGGGCAGTTCCCGGTTCTAGGTCGGGAACTGCCCACCCGGACCATGCACACCCCTAACCCGAGCATGTGGAGTTGCAATTAGACTCGTCGCAAGGGGACTTGGAGAAGGTCACGTGGCACAAGTTCCCGACGGCCAGCCTTGCAGAAACCATCTGCTGAATACCAGAAGCATGTATCAGAGCGAAACCAAACAGGATCACCACGATGACAATGGAGTTCTTCATGCTCAGGTGCCGTGAGTAGTTTCCTAAAGGAACGCCGAACGTTATACAGGAATCTAAATTGCCAAGTCACCTGAATATAAAAAGACTCATCACAAGGAATGGAAAGAGCAAGCAATCGGGTCCAATTAATTGTAGTCCAAAAAAACCAAATCGAATTAATGACATTGCTTTAACTGATCTCTCTTGAATACTCCTTTTCAGGAATTTAATCCACATGGATCATTGCCTAACCTGACTGAGATCGACTCAAGCCGCCCCTGCCTCGGCCAGAATGGGCACACGGCGGTTGCAGCAGGAGCCACCGCCGCCGCCGCCGCCAGGTCACAACATTGTCCAATCTCTTTCCCTCCCACTCTCTCTATCACTCTTATTCTTCTGTTTAACTTTCTCTTTCCTTTTTATTATTTCTCGCAAATGTAATATAATTAATTCATATGAGGAAAATATTATCTGGATTTTGTATTTTATTCTACGAAAGCGGCATTTACACCTCTTTCAATAAACCAACGGGGAAGGATTTACAATTCGCATTTTAAGTGTATGAAACGCATTGGAGAAAAAAAATTGAATTTCCTAAATTTTGCACAAATCTTAGTCCCCCACCTATTGGACTTAAGTTCATTAAGTCATAAATCTTTTAACTATAATAATTGAATCTTAAACTTTTTCAAGTTTATCAACTGAGTCCATAAGGCCAATTTAGCTAAAAATCATTAATGTGGATGTCAACCATTTTATTTGACATGGTCAGTGCTAACATTGACTTTTTAAATAATATCTTAATAAGTTTTTGAATTTCTTTGTAATTTTTTCTTTTTTTATTTACTTTCTTTACCTTTTTCTTTTTTTCCCCCTAGACATAGGGTGGGGATGACCTTGCCGGCATTGGGCAATTGGGAAGAAAAAATTAAAGAAAAGAAAAAAGGAAAATTTCCAAATATTATTATAAAAAAAAAAAAAAAGGCCAACGCCGGCATTGGCCATACCACATATGACGGTTAGCGTCCACATCAACGATTTTCAGTTAAAATTAATTGAATGGACTTAATTAACAAACTTTTTAAAGGTTTAGGACTCAATTGATATAATTGAAAAGTTTAGAACTAAATCAATATAAACACAATAAGTTCATGACTTTTTTGTTAATTCTCCTCTTGAAAGGCTACTTGAACCTTTGGAAATTCAGATACGAGTCAACATAATTGTCTAAACAAGGGTCACAGTCATGAACCCAAAAATAGAGAACATAAATGGCATAAGTGAGCGGATGACTAATTTTCTAATATTTTCCAATAGATCAACGGTATTAGTAGCTATTTCAATTGGATTTGAGATGGTATTTTCACATACGTCATTGAAACGGTGATAGGAGCGATAACTTATCATTAGTTTTCAATCTTGACCAATACAATTCTTCGATGATATAAAAAGCAAACATCTGTATTTTCTATGTAAACCAGATCGTATTCAATTGATTTTAGATATTCTGATAGTTCAAATTCGTATGATTTAATCTAAAATTTCTATCCTGTCATATGTTTTCATCTTGTTTTGCATCCTATGAAAGCTTGGAAGTGATCACTTACAGAACCAAATGAGCTGGATTTAAGTCCTAATGGATTGCAGAGTGGGGCATAGATTTTGTTGATATCTGGATAACCAGGCTCTTTGATCATCCAGATTTTTATATTCATAAAGCGATTGAAAAATTTCGAGAAACGAAATCACACATCTGCATTGTTCTCGCGAGTCTAACTACATTTTTCATGTTATTAGTTTTAAAAAAATGATAATATGAATCTATATCTGGACATGGAAAAATAAAAGTTAAGTTCATGTTAATGTACTTGGGGTGCGCAGGTGTACCATGCGTATGGCTTGCAAGTGGCTGGTGGGTGCATATCGTGTGAAAAGTGTGCGCACGACGTGCACGTCACATAAATTTATTCATTATCAGACATCTACATGGGGAAGGACTAATAAATTCATAATTACCTTACAAGTTACAATTCAACTTGATGCGATTTAGAAATGGCATATTTATATCTAGTAAATTTAATTTTATAATATCAACTAGTTGGTAAGGTACAAATTATTTGTTTGCTACTTTTGCAGTTTTGTGAGTTGGGAGAATGTATTCAGGGGCAGTCATTGTCGAGAATGACTCGTGAGAATATCTCAGACATTGATCTTCTCAACTATGTACTATTTTTATGTCTGAAATGATGTCATGGGAGACCAAGAGACATTCGTAGAGCATATATCATCCCTTTAAAGTCACATCAATCGCCAATGTTAACATTGACACAGTTCATACATGTGCCTTCCATGAGGCTATCTAGTAGCATGTGATCACATATTGTGGCCTTGATAAAGCGTAAAGTTTCCTAGGAGATCGGAGGAAGTTGTCCCTGAAGGAAAGCCGCAATCAAGGTCAGTGCTCGCTCTGGCTCGTAGCTTGGAACTGTGTGTCCAGCACCTCTGACTGTAGTTAATGTCACCCCTTTATATCCAATTACATATCCTCCGACCTGCCAAATGATGAAAAGTAACAAAGATAAATATGCATCGAAAATTAGAGAGCGCAAATTTGTCTCTTGTTCGTGTCTTACCTCGCCATTGGAATGCCATGGACGCCAAGCTGTTTTAACTGGAAGCTTTAAGGCATTCAAAGAGTATCTAGACGATGTCACTGGAACTCGCCCATCAATGTCGCCGCTGTGGTTGTGATTATGCAATTAGATATGATGCTTAATACTTGGTTAAGAAAGACTAGTAATATGTATCTAGAAATGAATGAATCTGATTTGGCTTCTTTGGAAACTTCACCGACTTTCATCTTGATGATCGTTAAACTATCGGTACAACGAAACCATTTGGGTTTTTAGTGGTAGATACCTGTATACCCATACATCGATTCCGCTTGCTATGAGTTGCTGGATTGTTGGTAGAATGGTTGCCGGGCTGTCTGTCCAAGGAAAGTCACTGGAGACATGCAAAGATGGATAAGAATACACATTGAAATTATGGAGATGGGAAACCATATATGTCAATGCGGTTTCTAAATGTCTAGTCTCAATTTTCTTCAGCTTTGTAGGGATGATATCATCCACACTTTATGTGGTTATGATGCTATGAATTGGAGATTCATAATTTATTCTTGGGCTTACGTGCAAGCGGACCATTGCGTCGGCTTTGCATGAAGAGCTGCTTGAACCTCCGGACGATTCAGATATGAGTCGACATAATTATCAGAACAAGGGTCAAAATCATTGACCTGCAATAGAGAACATGAATCACATAAGTGAGCAGATGACTAGTTCTCTTATATTTTCCAAATGATCAAATGAATTACTAACTATTTCAATTGGCATTTTTCGAGGATTTCCACGTACATCATTGAAATGATGACAGAAGAGATGACTTATCATTAGTTTTCAATTTCAGCAAAATATGATTCGCGCATGAATTAGGATGCAAACGTATATGTTTCTTGCATTAACCAGGCCATATTCAACTTGTTTCAAAACATTCTGATTATTCAAATTCATCTTTTCTCGTCTAAAATTTCTCCCCTCATGTTTTTATCTTGTGTTTCATTCTATGAAAGCTAGGAAGAGATCACTTACAGAACCAGATGAGCTGGATTTTGGTCCCGTTGGCTTGCAGAATGGGGCATATATGTTGTAGATATCTAGATCACCATGCTCTTGAGCACTTTCACTTGTATATTGGTCACAGGCGATTGAAGACTTCCCGGTGACAAAATCACAATTCTTCATTATTCCCGCGTGTGTTTCATCTGAGTTCAAGGCATGCGTCCAGAAATACTCATACATTCCCTTGAGGCACATATTGTCATCTATCCATGCGTTTCCAATCTGCAACAACCATTAAATATATATAGCACAATCAGATAGCATACTATCTTTTGAATAGACAAAGGCCAAGTTATGATTTTATTCAACATACAGCGATGCCTTTAAGGTTGATGTGCGTTTGATTCGGATTCTTATTCCTTGAGACAATAGTATAAGCAAGTTGAGGCACGTAGTGACCTGCATAGCTCTCCCCAGTAATGTAGAAATCACGGGTTTTGTACTGGGGGAACCTGTCTAGCCAATTCACAAGGAATGTATAGGAATCGTCTGCAGTGCTATTGTCTCCTGCTTTTGCATAGTCAGAGGACGTGTTTGAATACGAAAACCCGACTCCCGCAGGGGACTCCAAGAAGATCACATTTGCCACTGCACATTTCATAAGGTATTGGGTTAGGGATTGCGATACTTGAGGGTATATCCCTCTCATTGCCCAAAGAGCAAGTGTGGAGAGATTGGTCATATATCTTATTACAGTAACCTCTATAGCTTTCAGAATGGAGTTGCAAATTACCATTGTTCCAGGCATAGTTGTTGCGGTAAAGAGTCTTCCCGTCACTGTGGACTCTGAAAGGTCCTAGCTCTTCCATAGCTCCATAGCCGAGGGATGAGCATCCGGGACCTGCACAGGACGTGCCTATCATAATCTAATCCTTCATATGTCCTAATTTGTTTATCCACTTATAGTGACTCTAAAGATGGCAGTGTCCATATCTCAGGAGCAGTTTATCAAGAAAATTCATTCTGTTGTCAATATGACAGAGACGACCTCTAAAAGATATTGCGACTTAGGATTGTCTTTAGGTATTAGTTTATGCGGGAATAGCTACAACGAAAGCAAATCAGTGGGGCTTCTGGAAGGAAAGAGCACTCGGACTTTGCTGGTGACAAGTAAAAATGGACCAATATAGGCTCGTACTCCTGGTTGGCTGGTCATGGCGATTGATCATTGAAAACTCGGGGAGAAAACACGCCGGGACTTTTTTGGGAGTGGCATGAGTTTGAGTGGGAGACGTCTCTTCTGGGACCATGGGCGGGTCCATTGAGGTTGCCTAAGCACTACAGCGACTGATGCTCGCTCTTAACGAAGATGTGGCTGGTTCTTGCTTGCCAAATTGAGTGGGGATATCTGGGACATACTTTATGCGCGCATGCAGTGCTTCCTCCATCGAAATTGCGTTCTCATTCAGGATATGAGAATCTTGTAGATATTATTTTATCGCATCATTTTCTATTAATGAAAACTGAACATATTTTTCTTTTGAAATAAGACAGACGAAAAATAAATAAAAAACTGGAGCTCGTCTTGTACCGAGCAAACCTTTTGTTTGTTCCCTAAGCAAGCGCAGGAAGTGAAACGGTGGGAATCGATGATGGTAATGATCTTCAAGTCTTAAGGAGGATAAGTCAATCGACAATGGTTGTCACTGACAAGTGAAAATGCCCAATGACCACTTCACTACACAATACCAGAGACTTGGTTCAAAGGATCCATAAACATGTTACTAATCCTCCTAGAATCAAGATTATTATGGACATATCTACAGTGTTCTAGTGGGGAGGAGTAACATGAACCTCAAATATGGTTCCATGTATGTATGATCAAGATCGAGTTCTGAGAGTTAGGAAGATGCACATGTTAATTACCTCCATTGAGCCACAGCACCAGAGGCTTGGTGGAAGAATTCTGAGGAGACTCCACGAAATAATAGAACAGGGCCCTTCCGGCCTTCGGGTTGACTGTGACGTACCCTGCATACTGATCAAAATCCACTCCGTCCGGTTGTCCGGGTAAAGCGGTGATCTTGTCCGCTTCCATCAGTCCTTTTTGTGGTCCGACATAAACGCTTGAAGCCTTCTCCAAGTTCCATGGTTTGGAATCAGGAAGGTTGCGGGATTTTCGGGATTCCAGCAGCTTTTTGAGGTTGTCCAATTGGTCGGCTCTGCATGAGATTGGAAGAGCCAGTTGGCAGAGAGCAAAGAGCATGAGCAGCTTTGTCAAGGCTAAGAGCGTCATGTTCTTGGAAGCTGATCAGCAAGAATCGAAAAAGAAGCAGCTATAATGAATTCCCGATGAAGTTTGAGAGAACACTGCATTAGGCAGGAAGCAGCTCGCAGCAAAAGCATTTATATATGTCAGAGGCATGGAATTAACAAAAAGGAATTATTGGGCACGGATAATATGTTAACTAAATGGTCTCAGGCATTAATCAAATCAAGATTTTGGCTTGGTCTTAATTGGTTTCTAGTATCCTTGATTTTTTTCCAAAGAATCATTCGATTAGGCCAGCTATCATCATTAATCAACGATACAATCTCGGGCCATAAGGGGCACGAAGGAACAAAAAGTATAGAATTGAACATAAAAGTGTTTTCCCGTTGAAGCCCCAAAAGTGGTGTCCAACTGCTAATAGGACGTTTAATGGGTCAATGCATTAGTATAAGAAATTGGATTAAGGGTTGCTTGCGTTTGGCAACGGACACGCCGTGTCTTGCTTTGACTGCTCGTCTGGATAGACCAACGGGAACGCAAGAGAGAATTTTGCTAACGAGTTATCCAGAATTGAGAATTGTCAATGGGCCGAGTTTGTATAAGACCAAACCCGGCAGGGAACAAGTCCAATTAAGTCATGTTTCAAACCGAGCCGAAAAACGATCCCCGATGAACCGACCCGAAATGATAGGCACGGTTCGGTTTGAATATTCGGGTCCAACGGAGTTTTATTTCATTGACTAATTCAATGCCCCAATAAATAAATAGAAGAAGTTGCTCCGCGACCGGTTGCCAAAAACCCACTGGCTATTCTTTATGGATTTTCGCCATTATTCTTTCATGGGAGAATTCTATTACTTGTGTCCAAAAAATTAGATTTTTTTATTCGTGTTGATAAATCCCAAAAAGGGTTGTCAAGTGTGAATGTTGTTTATAGCAAATATATATATATATGACTTTTGTAACTTGTTGGCAACTTATCAATTTCATGAAATATCAATTTTTTATAGCTTGAAAATTTTCGAATTATATTAATTATCAATTTCTAGTTGCATAGCCTAGTCATACTTCAAATTTACTAATTCTTATATGAAATTACCAAATTAAATCAAAGTGAATTACCAACTTTTGTCAAATAAAATTTGGTCTAATTCCCTAAAAAATTCCAAACTTTCGATCTAGCCTCAAATCTACATCTAACTTTTTTTTTCTCAAAATAAATCCATCACTTTCGTTTGAATCCGAAATATATTCTCGTCATCAAAGTCATCAAAGTCATCATTAGTTATCTAAGGTGGCATCCGCGTGTTAATCACATTAGACAACATAACAGAAAAATATAGAGAAAAAAAAAACAGTTGTTTTTTTTTTTTTTTTTTTTTGGAGGGGGTGGGGCGGCGCCAGGGGGATGACCTCTCAAGCTAGAAGCTCCTAGTCGTAGCGAGCACCAAAATTGATTGGCCATGGCCATGGCCGCCGCAAGGACGTGATGACCGAGTAGAGCACACGAGTAGGTAGAGATGGGGACCAACGAGGGGGGAGAGAGAGAGGGGAAACGCCATATGGCGCCACTTACCTAAAAGCTCACAAGCTTTATTGATGGCTTAAGCGAGCCACTTAAGAATGGGAAGACGCTAGCTTAGAATTACGGGTAGATCTCAAAGGGGAGACCTTAGCATCAAGCGAAAATTTATAAGAGTGAAACCACCGAAAGCAAGAACAGTCGCGGGCAATTCTCTTGAGGGTTGACATAGGTAGCAGATAAGCAAGCGAGAGTGATGCCATCATTTTGCCTTACTTAATCCCTAAACCCAATTCACATTCTTGAAAGATACCAGCTAACATGGACTGAATTTGAACTCCAAATGTTGGGATACACTCCCGAACATTTTCCAAACCAAATTCCAAAACACATCACCTCAAATCACTACAAACACAAACGTCATTCTCTGGATAATAAACGAAAACTGAGCTCTGTTTGCTCGTGTTCCCCGCTCAAACATCATGCTGAGCGACTATGGCCGTTGCACCCGAAGTTTGAGCGCCCATGGCCTTCCCGAGCTTTGTGGCTCGAAACTCCAGCGGCCATGGCCGTTGTGAGCTTCATAGCTTGAAACTCCAACACCATAGCCACTCGCAAGCTGGAAGCATGAGCAGCCATGGGCCGCCTCTCTCTCTTAGTTTTTTTTTCCCCCTTTCCTTGCCTTTTTTTTCCCTCTCTTTATCTCTCTCAATTTTTCTTCTTCTTTTCATTTATATTGTCTAGTATGGCATGCCATGTTGGATAACTAATATTGACTTTGACAAGGAGAGGAGGATATAATTGGGACTCAAATGAAAGTTGGGAACCTTTTTTTAGAAAAAAGAAAGTTTGAGGTAAATACGGGACCGCACCTAAAGTTAAGATTTCTTAGGGAATTAGGCTAATAAAATTATCAACTAGTTTTGAGTTATCATTTCTCATTTAAGTTACTTACCAATATTTAATTATTCTTTTAAATTTCTAAACTTTTTTATTGAGTTATCAATTTTTATTTATCTTGGTTAGGAGCTGTTGTGACCTTTCCATAATTGAATCACTCTGGGGAAAGCTAATGAATTATCAAGCCAAAGACTTAGCACAAATTCTCTCAAGCCTTACCAATTGTAAATTGGTACTCCAATTAACAGGCAACTTTCTTACCATTTGGAGTCACCAAGGCCAATTAAAAACCTAAGTAAAGTGTGGGTGAATACTTTACTTCTACAAACTAGAAATTCAATGGATTTGAAGACTTGATTATGCTAAAGTAATATAATGTCCTTTTAGTACCTTTTCTCTTTATTTTCAAAAATATTTTGCAAGCAATCTTGATTAATTTTAACAAAGGTTACTAGCATGCGAAAGCTGATTATGTGGGTATACAATCAATAATGTTATAACCAATAATCAAAACAGTAAATAAACTACTAAAATAAGGCCTCAAACAACTTTATTATGGTTATTCTTCAAGTGTCTGCAAAGTGCTAATTAAATGTGTGTGTGTGTGTGTGCCTAATCTAAACATGATTTCTAAATGTTATGCAATTCTAATTGATTTTTTTCTCTTTGTAGTCTTTATTTATAGAAGTTAATTCTATGCAATTTTAACCTAGGTTTAACATGAATGATTTGTTACACATGTGACATGCAATTTATATAACCTAATTCAAATGACAAGCATAAATTAGTATGAGCTATTCCAACACAGTATGCAATCTAATTTATATGATCCTAAATATGCAATAACTAAATTACATGGCATGATGACATAAAATTTATGACGTGGCACATTGATGACATAGCATGTGATGATGTGGCATGCAGGCAACTAATTCTATAAAACATATTCTTACCATATCTTTTTCTCTTAAAATTAAAATGGAACTCTATCCAAACAAAAAATCATCATTTTAATTTAGGAAATAATTTAAATTAAATGCTATTCTAAATTAGAAAGCTTTGCTAAAATACTACATGATCCTCGATTTGCAATTTTAACTAATTCTTTTTGGTTTTTTTTTCTTTTAATAAAAAGTTAAACTATATCAAATGCAGCTTTAATCTATTATGCAATGCACTTTTCATATCTTTTCAAAATAGGAAATTTACTAAAAATCAATTGAATCAAATTAATAAACCATATAAGCCATATATGCACCACGACCGAAAGCGGAAAATCAAAATAATCAAAAATCTGATCCAACCTATCGCAGCTTAATATCATTGATTGTAGTAATTCTCAATACAATAACTTTTCTAATCAGATAATTTCTAACGATCACGAATCAAATCGCATCAGATTTCAATAATTGTAAACTAGGTAGCAAAATAATCAAAATGAATTTTCAGTTTAGGAAATTACCTAGTTAGGAAAATTTGTTTCTGAAAACTGGACCGGTGGCGATATGCACCGATATCGATCACAGTGGCTGGCTGCCGCCGGTGTCAATGCTCGGAGGGCACCAGAGACTTTTGTAAACCGCCGGAAAACCAGAACAGCGACGTAGGTGAATAGGGAGCTGTGACGATGAGATTGGACTTATAGCGAACTCGGCCGTGAGGACTGCTGGGGTAACGAAAGTTCTCTGCGAAACCTGGAATCCAAGGTATCCCGCCGAAACTTGACTGGGGAAAAAGAAAATGCGTCGTAGCCGATGCCTCCAGAAAATCTGCAAGAACAAAACACAACTCAGCTGGAGCTCGTATGGATGGCTGCTTGACGTCGCTGGGAACTAACGTGGATGCGAGGAACGAACCGGCAAGGTGACCACAAGACTGGACGGTCAATGGGAACTCATTGAAACTCGCTTGCCGGTCTGTGGATTGCTTGAAATTCACTGGTTTGGGGCGACAGAGCTGCTGGATGCTGATACGAGTGTTGACTTAAACAGCGATTGCTAATGATTGGTGGTGTAATGCTACGGGACCTCCGCTGGACACCATGCTGAGACAGCTGAATACGACCAGAAGCTCTTGCAAATTGCCGAGGCTAGACAGCGAGTGATGGTGGCGCGGTGGCGACGAACGCGCGGATGAAGGAACACCTTCATTCGTAAACGTCGTGTGTGTTGGTTCTTCGTGGAAGACAAACCGGCCGCCTCCGAAAGTTTTTCTTCGTGTTCTTTTGGAGTCTTCCGTAAACGCGTCCCGACCTCGTTCTCACTCACGTCTCTCTCTTGGCTTTTATTTTTCCATGGAAAAAATGTAAAGTTGACCGTGCTTCTCGTGAATGGAAAACTAGAAGTTTTGCGGAATTTGGATCGCCCGTTTCACAAGAAATGGACTAGTCAGATATATATATATATATATAATATCTTTAAAAGTGGAGTAATTGATTTCCTCTTTTTAAAAAATGATTATTTTCCATCCTCTTTTTTTCGCTGTCTCCTCCGTACACTCTTTTTACATATTTTTTATTATATTTTTTCAAAAGAGAAAATTATTGTTTTTTTCTTTTTCTTTTTCCTTTTTTCTTTTAAAAAGTCGTTTTTTTCTCCCCTTTTGGTTTCTTCCTCGACCGATAGTTGGCCATGATGACAACTAGTAAGATCGAGTCTTGCTAGATCTTCGCAATCTTTGAAGGGAGGCTCAAGCTCGCGCCTGAGGTTAACGAGCTCAATCCTTACCGGATTAGGCGAGCTCATGTCTGCTAGCGAGGTGGATCCTATATAGACTCTGCACTAACCCCTTTCTAGTACTCATGTTATTATAATTCCTCTTTTGCCTCGCGGGAAGTAGGCGCAACAGCAGAAGCGAAAAATCTTACGACAACCCACTTTCTTGCTTTGTCCCCTTGCGAATTTTTCAGTACCCTTTTTCTCATTTCTATAGTATATCCCTTCGATTCTTTTTACCTTGAATCCCTTCTATTCTTTTTACCTTGAATCCCTTCGAGACCAATTCAATACGTTGACGTGGATAAGCGTTAAGAGAATATATGCCCAAGTCTCTCCACATTGCATTTCCTCTCACTTAAATGCTGTCGTGAATTATGACCATGAATACACCTCTTATTTTTTACCCTAATATATGCTTCCCTCTTGGTCTTCTTTTAACCGAAAATTTGATATAATAAAGTTTAATTGCGTTCAAACTTGATTAAGCAAATAACTTTCCAACATGTATATTTCGGCCAGGAAGGAGATAATAAGAGCACACATGACAACTATTTTATTTCTGTTCAAGAATAATTTAGTCTAGAAATAGATTGGGAACATAAATGAAAAATAAAAACTCTTCTCATCGCTCGTCCTCTTTGTAAGTCGGCCATCCACTCATCGTCCGCCGCCTCCTCTTGAGAAAAAGAAATTTTGTATCACTATCAAACAAAATTCTATTCGAAGAACACAAATTTTGTAGCATTATCAAATATAATTTTTTGTTTAGAAACTCATTTAGGAATAGAAATAGAAAAATCTATTTTTCTTCTAAAAATTAATTTCTGGCTAGAATGGTTATCATTTGTGCCCGAATAGGCTTGTTTCAAATTTTCGTACTTTCATGTGCTCATTTTCAGTGCACCTCCCGCCACCGGTCCATGCACAGAGAAATTTATGGAGGGATTTCAAAAGGAGCAGGTAATTAATAACAACATAGAACATCTAGTGCACTGAGCATGTGTTCGGTTTCTGATCAAGCAACATGGGTTTTGTTAGTTACCATTTCCTTGATTGGACATCCGTGTAGTGAGCTCTAACCGGAACGAACCTGAGAATCAAGGCCAAGACATTGTAGGGTAAAAATGTCATTCCTTACAGATGTATAAAGAATAAAATACAGACTAATTCTCTAATAAACTCTTCAAGAGCTTCGCGTATGAGAAGGTCCTTAACAAAACCGCATGAAACAATGTCCGTTCCAAAGTGAGGATCGATAATTTGAGACGAGGCTTTCAGCACATCACTTTCAGCTATCTGAGCCGAAACTGCAGAAATACTCTCTACAATTACAAGAGCAGGTAAGGTACACAGAATTACGTCAAGCTTATAGATGAGCGAGAAAAATATCAGAGGAGAACAAGCGGTGAAAACTTAGCAACAAACTAATCAGTCAATTTCGCGCGGTGCATCCAGGAAAGGCAATTATATTTGGCCCTTAATCACTTAAGAGTATAAACTCTAATCTCCTTCTGTATCTACTCAGGGCCATTCAAATTTGTTTTTTGACAAGGGGTAGCAAGAGTGGTTAGTTTGGGTGGGTTGTCAATAATATAATTTAGATTGTTACTATTGACAAATAGTAAACTTTCATTTTTTATTTGTTTTTTTGTTGTGTTCATTTTCATTATGCTTAATTTAAAATGAAAGAAATTAGCCAATTCTGAGTAGACTTTGGAATCATTAAAAGGATGGATTCTAGGATATGCAATGTAAGTTTTATATTTTATTTATAAAAAAAAAAATCGATTTTGAAGAATAAGTTCCAAATTCTAGGTGAAATCTAGAACCACTCACCCCTACCTACACATGGACTTTCCGCCCACCACGGCTGCTCTCTCAAGTTCACCCAAGACAAGTCCTTTGACTGGCTAAGGAACTCCCTCGGCAAGTTCTTAAACCAAGAGTTCCTCAACACCTTCCGATTTACAACGTGGTGTTCGAACATGTGGGTCGGGTTTGTCCGGGTCGGACCTATAGACTTAAAATAAGTGGGTCCTGCTTAATGTCCCGGAGATTTCGCCCTTCTAATCGTCCCGATTGAGTGCCTTCCAAATCGGCCCTCCTCCGAAGTGGGACAGGCATTTTCCAATATGCAAATGCTAGGAGCTAAAGAAAAGGCCGACATGTCAGCTCGAGTACCATGCCCGATTCGACTTTTTGAATTTTAATGGTTGCTGACCAAGCGTCGCATTCTCAATGATTCTCGAGCACGATGGCAAGGCATTCTCGCGTCAAGATTAAGATTCAGCGAGCTCCGAGCTGATACAAGTGGGCAAGATCCGTGTGCACGTAGATTTCCATGTTCGCGCTGCCATTACAAAAGAAAGACGTACAAATGAAAAACAAATTGCAGCAGGATCATTGCCTTTCACTGTGTACTTTCTAAGAGGTTGGTGGGAGCTTCCCATTTATGAAAGAGAAGAGAACGAGCATGGGAGCAAGTTGATAATTCGGGACTAAGGGTCTATTTACTAACGTTTCTATTTCGGAGAATAATTTTTTTTTTAAATAGTTTTTTTTTTCTATTTATGTTCTCTATAATAATTTCTCAATAAAAGAACGCATTTGGTAACTATATAAAATTTATATTCTCGGAATGGAAAAAGAATAGGAATACGTTTAATACGATCTACAAATTTTTTTTGCAATATAGAATTTCTTTTAATATGTTACTAACTTTTTAGAGATTTTTTTCACAGCAAGCGACAACGGGTGGCAGTGGCAAGCAACAATGGCCGAACAATAGAGGGTGTTAAGCGGCAAGGAAGAAGAAAAGAAAAAAATAAAATAAAATGTATTTTTTTCTTGAAATTGTTCTTGGAAATAAGAAGTTACTTTTTCTACTTCTTATTTATGTTCTAAATATATTCTCCAATCATTTTTTCTATTTCGGGGAATAAAAAAATTAATTGACGTTAACAAACGAATTTCTGCTCTAGTAGGATTCTATTTAGGGCAATTAGATTTAAGAGGCAGCATTGAGTTCTTTATCTAGTTACATGGTAACCTTATCATACAGCAGAAAGCTTTCGCCTTCGTGTTGGGGCCGCCCTGCCTTGCCAAGCAACCTTGGTGAGCTAATAGAACTACGTTTCTTATTTTAACATACCAGTGCCTGCACAACAAACACTCCCCAAGCTCCCCTCTGTATATTTTTCTTCCCTAGAAGGAGAAAATACACTCTTAAGTGTTTTACATCCTAGTAGTCTCAAGGTCCAAATTGAATTAGGATGAAACCTTTTAAGAACATGCAAAGGTCCAAGAATTCTCTTGTAAGTTTGTTCAAGTTGGAAGTGCCAAAAAATCATACATTTTAAATTTACTCATTACTTTCCTTTCAAAATTAAAAAGAAGTAACTGAAATTGCAAAAGATTATAAGAAACGCCAAACCATAGAGTTTGGAAGTTGCACATTTAACATTGCCTAGCCGGATGCATAATAATTAGGGGTGTGCATGGTCCGGGCGAACGGTTCCCGACCTAGAACCAAGAACTGCCGGCTAAGGATCGGTTCCGAAAAATTGGAACCGGGATCCACCCATTTATTACATGGATCCACCCGGGAACCGGACCGCCGGTCCAGTCCGGTTCCCGGGTGGATCCATGGAACCGATCTTGACGCGAAACAATTTTGGTTTTCAACATAAAACGGTCGGGTCTATGAGTTGGGAAGGAGGGGAGGAGGTCTATGGTCGGGTTTTCAACATAGAACGGTTGCGAAACAATTTTCCGCGGCTGTGGCGGGTGGCGGCCGACGCGAGGGGGTGAACAGCAACGGCGGAGGAGTAGTGGCAGCGGCATCGACGCTCAGGGAGGAATCGAAATGGTGATAGAATTAGGAGGAACCGAGGAAGAGATAAAGAAAGAGAGAACCGAAGACAAAGGGAGTAAGGAGATGAGATCCAATCTAGGGTTTATTTTAGTAATTTTTTTTTTAATATTAAAAAGGTTCCGGTCCGGTCCGGGTGGGCGGATCCACCCATGGAACCGGGAACCGGACCGATACCCACCGGTTCCGAAAAATTAGAACCGGGAACCGGACTGGTTCCCTCAAGAACCGCTGGTTCCGGGCAGTTCCGGTCCGGTTCCGGGCGGTCCGGGCAGTTCCTGGGTATTTTGCACACCCCTAATAATAATTGAACCTAGAGTCTATTTCTTTAGATATTTTCGGTGCCAATTTATTTCTATATGGAGTGAGAGGAAACTTTTTTTCTCCCTTTTTTTTTTTTTTTTTTTGAGAATCTTTGAGTGAGAGGGATATCACGACCTACCCCTCGTGAGGGAGGGAAATAAGTTTAGAGATACTTGCTTATAAAGCATGGACTCTCCCTAAGTCCATTCTATGACATTAATTTTCCTAATCTAAATATTTAAAAGGAGCCGCCACTAACCATTATTGAAGGTCAACTAGAAAGCTTAATCAAGATGCAGGAGTGCCATCTTGATGCATGCGCAATTAGAGATTTCAAGATTAGAAACTTGATTACCCTAGCTATTTAACTAGAACCCTTTCAGTACTTAAACTTGACCATTTGCTAATCAAAATGTCTGGAACAGCCTATCGAAAATTTTAAGATTCATCCTAACTATTCTAAAAATGAAAATAACAATCAATATTTTAAATTGCATAATCAAGTATAATCAAATTGAAATGCACAAGCAACATCCTAGCATCGTCTTTAAAAAGAAAACAAAACAACACAACACAACCCTATTGTCAAGCCCTGAAGGCCTTCAAATTTGGGTACATTTTTTTATGAAAGGATTTTCAGATTTTTTTTTTTATATAGCTAAACTAACACTTAAAATATAATAAAACTAGTTCAAACGTAATTTCTAAGCTTCTTCTAAATTTTTTTGAATTTTATGATTTTTTAATAAAGCATATTTAAAAAAAAAAATTTAATATTTCGTAATTTTTTTAATCCGAAAATTGGGGTCCGGGCTGGGCTGTTGAGCCTACTCCAAATATGGGCTGAACTTGGGCTCTCGGGCTTGGGCCACGAACTTAAAACATGAGAGAAGCCGAGAAAGAAGTGGGCTTTGCTACTGGAGACCAATCCAACTTTAACAAGACCCAGCCTATATCTGAAAATTCTCAAGCTAAGCCCAAACCTATCAATCTAACTTTAAACCCACACTACCAGAGCCCAGCACTCCCTAGCCCAACTTAAACCTCTGACCAGCCCAGACTTAACTAAACCAATCAGGCCCACGTTAATTTACCCCTCCCCATTTTGTTTTTTCTTTTCTTTTATTACTTTTTATTTCTTCTTCTTTTTCCCCCTTCTTCTCCGCATCGCCTTCCTCCTCGGACTTCACCGAGACCACGCCGAGAACTCTCTTGGTGACTCGCCGGAACAACCCGTTCTCCGACCGACGACGCCTAACACCGGCGTTGTACGTTTATTGGCCGTCCACTCCGACTGGCACTCGTTGGCTGGTTTCCCGCCGCCGGTTGAGAGCCACACCACGGCTAAACATCAGACAAACCATGGCGACAATGAGGACGTTGCAAACGACTGCACGGCCGACTCCCCAAGGTCGCCCCACACAGAACACGACGCACGTGGGCGACTCGATCTCGGCCGAAAACGGGAGGACGAAAACTAGATCTCACTTACGCATTCTATCGAACAGGTGGAATACATTAAAGCAACGAGAGATTTCGGCTCGACCGAGGCTCAAATCCAAACCGGAACCTTCGAAGAAGCAAAACAGAACACATAGAAGCTCAACGGGGATCGGGCGAGGACGGAGCTCGGGTGAGCTGGGCGGCGGCAAGCTCCGGTCCGGCGCGCGCGAAACAGGGAGGAAAACAGAACACAGACAAGGGCCTACCCGGTTCAGCTTGAGTCAGCTTGAGGACGTCGGTTAAGGGGCTATCGGGCGGAGCTCGTGCGCGGCCGAGGCGTCGGCTGGAGTTCTCTCGCTCTCACTCAGTCACCCCCTCGCTCGGACTCTCTCTCGGTCTCACTCTCGAGCCCCCCAAAACGAAACCACTCTCACACTTTTAAGCACCGGCGCGCATGGCCTCCTGCCGTGCCAGGTGCCGCTGCCGGCCTGCCCCCCGACCGAACGTCTCGCGCGACGCTCGCCCTGTCCTCTCTGTCTCTGTACCTTCCGCTCTCCCCTTTCTGCAGAATGCGTGAGAGCATGAGGGAGAGGGAGTGCGGGGGAGACAAGATGGGAAGAGGCCGGGCCTGGGGAAAAGAAAAAAGAAAAGTGGGCCGGGCCGGGCCTAGACGCAAAGAAAGGGCAGAAAAGAAAAAGATAGAAGGCTGGGCCGGCCTGACCGTAGCCCGATCTCGCATTTTATTATTTTTCTTTTTTTAATAATAATTTGTTCGATTAATTCTTTTTTTCTATTTTTTTAATAAAAAAAATATGAATTATCATAATTCTATATGCATTCTAAAATAATAGGTGTTACCCTATATATAAAAGCAATAACATATGAACTATGAATGTGCCCTAAATATGTAACGATTAACAAATTTCATGAAACATTCAAACATTTGTCATCCACAAGGTTATTGATACAATTCGAAGACATATCATTTTAAATAGCCAAAATTTATCTAGTCCATAACGCATAGTGAAACATAATGACGAGATAATGAGACAATACTAAGGGTCCAACTTTTTACTTTTGGGCGCAAAAGTCATAGCCCTCATATGTCTTGATTAAAGACATGGAACGATCAAGACTCAGTGAAATAGCAGAGGTTTCAGGAAAGAAAATTTGGGCTGGGTTGACTAAATCACAAGCATCGATCATGCCCTCCAAACATGTGAATCAATTCAGTTTAACACTGTCACGGAATATGTAACTAAACTTGCTTAATGCTAACATGTAAGTGCGCATTCCCATCAAATACCAATTAATCACAGCTCTTCACTTCCGATTTATGAAGCGGATTGATAATCGCGAGTACGTGTGCTCGTGAATTATTGACCTTATAGCTCAAAGCCAGACATGATGCTTATCAAATAAGACATGATTAGCTATCTACCGAAACATCTCAACATGCGGATTTGTGACCAATGACCAATCGCGGTTTAGACCAGAGAAATTAAACATCCAAGTTGAGGTCTCGTCCGCCACATACAATGCTCAAAAGAGTAGAGTAACATCACCCTAATATTGAAATCTGATGTTGAAACTTGGAAATAATCATACCTGGAATAACAGCAACGAGTAATGCCGACGCACTACAACCAGTGAGGCGAGTGTCGGGATTCGGCAAATGAAGGTGGGAAACAAAATGCTTGATTTGGCCAGAAGCTTAATGCTGTTCCAGGTGTAGCGGTGAGGCCGGTGAGAGCTTTGGAGTGGTTGTGGTCGCCAAAGGGAACCCAGCAAAGGTTGTATAAGCACGGCGGAAGCGTCGGGGAGAGGTGCAGCCAGGAATCTACAGGAAATTGTTGAAAAAAAGATGCAAGCAGGGACGAAATTGACTGGTGATCGCCTATAGGAACCTGCACTGAAAGATGCGATGAGGAGATGGATGATGGCGGACTGAACGACAACATGGGTTGGATGGACTACAGCGGTGATGCAGCAGGGCAGCGTGTGATGGCTAGTCACAGCAACGGAAGGCCTGAGAAACACCGGAAAGGACTGGGCACGGCAGGACTACAGGAAGTTGAATTGGATAGCCCGCTGGAGAGTCACCAGGAGCGTGTCTGCTCCCCCGAGATGCCGCCGGTGTGGAACTAAGGACTGCAACTAAGCCGCCTGGAATCACCGAAAGGTGTCACGGACGCACTGGTGGAGCAGCGAGACTCTTCGCCGCAGACCTGCTAGGCGCGGGCCGTCACTTGCTGGATGACCACCAAGGCTCAGAGAGTTGCCGGATGCGGCAGACAGCCTCCTGGACGCAGCGGAACAGATGGGACGCGCCGGAGTCTCGTCAGACGCGATGCAAGGAAGAACAACTGAGAAAGTTTTTGCCGCGAATCTTGTCTGGAATTGTGCCTCTTCCTCCTTTTTAACCATGGGATTGCTATCCACCAAATCCTAACCTTTCGGTTTCCTCATCTTTTTCCAACATCCCCCGAATATTTTGCGTTCATCCACTCGACATTTGACGGGGTCTGTTGTTCTTCTTCGAAATTTCGTAGATAACCGAATAAAATCCAATCTCCATCTAAATCTCTCAGTCAACTCGACTCACTGTTTGAACCAGCCCATTTAAATTCTTTTGTTCCCCCGCTTGAATTTCTAATCGATCATCTTGTGCCCATCACCAACTCTTTCAATTCTCATGTTCGACTCTGTCTTCACCGAATTTGATGCAAGATGGTATGATCTTAATTACGAAATACAAAAAATTGCAAAAAGCTGATATATTTGTTTTTGGGTTGGGTCAATCCTTAAAATCTTTTTTATGCAGTAAATGACTAGGTGAAGGCCACCAAAACTTAGGTATGAGTGTTATATGAATATCAAGCACCAAATCCAATAATGAAAAAAACACTCTCCTTCCTCCCTTCTCTATCTTCTCTGGCTCTTGCCCTGTCGACCCAGCTACAAACCCGTCCAGCCACCATCCCCTGTGCACTGCACTGCCGCCTTAAGCCAGCCACTGTCGCTGCTCGTCGCACCTCTGCTTCTCCAGTTCTTGAACATGATCGCGCGTAGCTGACTTGCAGCGCCTGCCGCTCACTCCATGCGAAAATAATAGCATTATCGGCACTTGGTGGCACTTCATGCAGGGCATCATACTTTGAGTCGGTTTTCGTGATCCACTTTGCTGGGTCTACTATGAAGTTCTGCTAGACCCTACTTGTTGGTACCGTATAAGAGTCTTGAAAAGGTTGGATCGGTCTTCGCCATCCACTTCCACAAATTATGCTGCATGAAGTGTTAATCGGAAAGATATTTATTTTTTAATGAAAGAGTCGACTCCTATTTCAAAAGAATTTCTGAAGATTCTTTTTGATTTTTTATTTCGAGTAACCATATTATTTCTTGGTGCCAAAATAAGATATGGGGTATAAAAATGGAGAATCCATATTCTCTTTTTTTTCTTTTTTCTTTTTTTAAAATCTTGGAGATTGCATAATGCTTACTCTCAAACTCTTTGTTTATATAGTAATAATTTTTTTGTTTCTCTCTTCATTTTTTGGATTATCTAATGATCTAGGACGTAATCCTAGACGTGAAGAATAAAAAGGCCTTTCTTTTTACTTGCTTAAATTTTTCAATGCTCTTACTTAGGATTTTATCTATTGTACATCCTTATTTATTATATTAAATAAATAAACAAAGGAAATGTTTGGGCATGAAAAATTCATATCACTTGACTTTGATAATTCTTTACTGATCTTGACGCATGGTAATCGATTTTCAAGGAATTGTGGTGTTTTTAGCAGAATAACTAAGCATTTCTCGTTTGGTTGGGATTATGAAGTACCGTCGGACCTTACTTGTCCAAACGATGGTTTAAGCTTTTGGTTGCAATATGAAAACGGAGTTTGATGTGAAATAAGAAACAAGAATGACAGTAGTAAATTATAAGGATGCATACTACCTTTCGCATACACATAAAAAAAAAAAAAAAAAAAAAAATCTATTCATTTCCCAAATCTTTTAAATATATTTAGATTTCAATTCAAGACTGCCCTTCAAACGAAGCAACTCGTATATGATGGGCTTGAGCCCATTCGCTGATTTTCGGTTTGGTAAGCGCGATCCTGTTCTCAAGCAATTGATCAATCTGTTTATCATCAGTTGGGCTGGTCCTTGGACATCTCAAAACTAATTGCACCCAAGGAACGCAACATCAGCGGCCAATCCGAGCTTCTAAACATACCGAAATCAACATCCAAAAGTCGTCCGGCTTATCACAAAGCGTCATCGCATCTCCACACGTATGTCGCATACGCTGTTCCGCACACAGATTGGCATCGAGCGATCCCGGAATGGCAATTGCATTATGTAATGTAGTCCCGGAAAATAAAAAATAAAAAGTGCTATGTTGTTAATTAGGGGTAGGAGACTCGGAAGAAGTGAGGAATCCAAAGCCCCAAGTGAAAAGGGGGAAAGGGGGACCATTCTCCTGTTTCAATTGTTTTTTTTTTTTTTTTAACCAAGACAAGAGGGGAAATAATAAAAAGACAAGGACCGATCCATGCACGACCGACGACGCGGGATTAAACAATGGTTTTTGGGGCGGCTTCTCTTTGTCTCATTGTTACATCCCGCGCTTGTCTTCTTGACTTCCATCCACAATACAAAATGCGTAAAGTGTTTCATCAAAATAATAAGAGTGTACCACCGCCAAAGACCAAAGGAATAATCTGTCGGCCAAGGATAGAGAACTTTAAGGTACACCAACAACGTATTAGGATAAAGAACCAAAGTACTTTAAGGTTTACCGTCAAAGTGAATTAGATATAAAAAAAAAAAAAATAGAAAATGTCTTGCTCGAGAGAGATTCTCATATATCGTCAACTCAAAACTGTGCAAGCATAAAATTGAGAATATACATCTTTTTTTATAGAGAGACTAAGATACTAAACTAGGAATCATCAAATTAGGAAACCAACCTATGCTAGGATACCTACTTAAATTAGAAAACTACCATTCAACCTCTAATATAGCTAAAAGAGTCTTTATTCTTCAATTTCTAGAAACCCAATTTTGGACGCTTTCTCCTCATTGGACCCATTGGATCATATTGTGGGCGAAATCTCCCATCACTTGTGTAAAGGTCAAACGGTCTTTAATGAAATTCGATGCTCCCGCATCATCAAGCAATGTAGGCTCCTCATATCTCTCTCCCCTCTCCCAATGTCTGGTAATTATCGCGCGCCCTAGCTAACATGTAGATATTTTTCCCTTTCGCCAAAAGGATAACCACCTTGACTTTTGTTTTCCGTTCCTTTTCTTCTTCTTTTTTGTTTCACTTTATGGGTGTTTTGCCACTGGAATTCGGTTCGTAGTTAGAGATATATAGGTGCAGTTAGGTAATTTACATTTTACTCGCAATTATTCTTGCAAATATTTGTACTCCTGCAACGCCAAAACTAGTCCTAATTGGCAACTTACATATCACTGCCCTAGAGACTTAATATATGTAAACAAGCACCCCGCATAATCATTGATCAAGTAATCTCATTGCGGGAGGTATTCGTCAATGATTAGGACTTATTTTATCATTAATGAAACTATAAATTATGCACGTGCTCACGTGTGGCACGTCTCTTCAAATTCCGCGTACGTCATATAAATAATATATGCGGGATTATATTGGATTTAACTGTAGAAGAATGGGGTGCTTTTGCAAATCGATGTGCTGTCATTGTTCAATTAATGCAGTAAACGGGCCAAAAAATGCCATCACGTCGTCTTTTTTTATGGAAGGTATAAAATACGATTGCGTTAATAAGGGAAATAGTACTGCATCCTGGAAAACTCAAAAAGCAAACTGATGTTGAGCTTCTCGGATCTACTGAAAATGCCTGTACCTTTCATTTAGTGCGGGCAGAGCAAACCACACAACTGAAATAATTTGAAAATGCTAAACAAAGTTACATCGTCTTGTAGAATTAACGCTGAGCCGGTTAAACACTTAAGCGTTTAGTCCAAAAGCAGCAAATCCGCATGGGAATCATGTTATCTGATCATGCTCTAATCAACCTGTGTAAGCAAATACACACACGTTTCGAACCAAATCTGAAACGGTTCTCTCGCGCGTATTATGTGGACATTTTATCACGTAATGACCACCGGTTAGCTCTCTCCAATGGGAAACAAGCATGGGTATTGGCTCTCCCTTTCGTGAGCAAGAAGCCAAGCATTTCGTGCATGAAGTCGTAGCTCTCGACAGCGACGGCAGACGTTTGTGTCTTAGCTACGTGCACTATAGGAGATTTGTCAAGATCGTGATGTATGGGAAGCAAGTCCGGCTGGAGGACCATGATACAAAGAGGGGCTCTTTTTATTGAGATCGTAGGGTGGGGTATCAACTAGCTTTTCATCGTTAAACTCGCGTGTTTTCACTTGATGGAGGTGGCAAAATGCCGAAACCAGGACGGAGGGGAAATACTAAATCAGACAAGGACCGATCCATGCACGCCCGACGACGCAGGATTAAAACAATCGACTTTAAGGCATGTCATTGTCTTATTATTGCATTGCACGTCACGTCCATCCCATCCACAATAGAAACGCTTTGCTCTTCTCCTTCCGTAGGGAAGAAATCGCTCCTCTCTCTCTCTCTCGTGCTAAAGTTTGGTGATTATTGCTCGCCCTAGCTCACATGTAAACTTCTTGCCCCAGGAAGTAGGTTCATAGATAGAGATATATGCGTAGGTACAATAAGGCAATTTACATTTTACTACTGCTGACTAAGTCGTAATTACTCTACAAATAATTGTACTTTTGCAATGCCAAAAACTAGCTCTTATTGGCAACTTAGATATCACTACTTTATAGACCTAAATATACATCTAAACAAATACCATCATGTGAAACCTACTTGATTAATGGTTATGATAATGTTGATCTACATAGACTAAAATTATGTGATTTTTTCTTGAAATTGATGGACTTTTATTGCATGGATGAGATTTTGTCACTGATAAAACTATAATTTAGAACGTCTCTTCAAATTCAATTCCACATAGGTTGTATATACTTGTGTAAGTGAGACTATATGGGATTTAGCTGTAGACGGAACTAGTGTGCCTTTGTCAATTGGTATGCTGTCCTCGTTCACTAAGCACTTTCAATGGGCCTGTAAAACTGCCATCATTTCTTTTCTTTTCTTTTTTTCTTTGCGTTATAATATCAATACCACATCATAGAAAACTCAGAAAGGGGATCTGATGTCGGAAGCGAGGCAACGCAGCGTCGTTTTTACAGGTGATGCTGCAAACATGCATATATTGGAGATGGTTCTCTTGCAGGTTTCGTGTGGACATTCGTCGTTGCCTGATTACCGCTGATTAGCTCTCTCGAACCCAAAACAAGCGTTAGCATTTGCTCGCTCTCTTTCGCGAAGAAGAAGCCGAACATTTCGTGCATGAAGTCGTAGATCTCGATAGTGACCGAAAATGATCGTATCTTAGCAATACACGCTAGAGGAGACTGTCAAGATCGATTCATGGTAAGCAGATCCAGCTGGAGACCATGATATAAAGAGGGGTTCCTTTTTATTGAGATCATGGAGTCGGTATCAACTAGTTTTTCATCATTTGACTCACATATTTTCAATTACATAATTGCACGGCGATTGCATTATATTCACTTTGGCTATATGGAGCTTTTTTATATCAATAATGGTGGCTTTATTTATGTCACCTCAATGGGTTTGCACTTTGCAGGACCAACAGAAGTAGACAGCTTACCAGTCGTTCATAATGGTATCATTACAAAAAATCTAGAAGCTCAGAAGAGATACAGCTCTTAGAGAGAGCCATGGAAATTATACTACATCCGAGTGAAATCCATAATTCACAAACATTTTTTTTAATGTTCCATGAACTTTAATTTAATATACAATATAACTTTTGAACTTTAAAATTATTTAATATGATCCATGAACTTTGGCCTAATATGTAATGTCATTTCTAAACTTTTAATTTTTTAATATACTTTCTAAATTTTCAATACATGTTTAATTTAATTCTTGAATTGTACGAAATTGTTCAAGGTTGTCATTCTATTACTTCAAGCCCAATGATAACATTGAAAGTTTCATACACTTCAAGAATTAAATTGAATATGTATCAAAAGTCTATAGACCACATTGACATAATTAAAAGTTAAGCACGACATTACATAATACGTTAAAATTTATGGATCATATTGAATAATTTAAAATTCAAGAACTATATTGAAATCATTTATGCCAATATCTTTTTCATGTTAAGATTGGCTTTATCCACTGTATCAATTTTGAAACAAGCCCATCATATCTTTCACTTTTTCTCTTCTTTTCTTCCTTTTGAAAGGGGAACTTTTATAGGCTTTTTATAAAATCTGCCTTCTGCAACAGAGTCCCTGTGGCTCTTTTCCAGTTTCTATAATGGCCTGACCGCCCAAATAAAGTGAGACTCCAGAAACCCATGGGAAGATGCGCATGGGAGCGTTCTAGGACCACCTGGTTTTACAGACCGAGCAAACCATTGTCCTCGATTCTTGTGCCCCAAATTTATTCATCTGCCTCAATCAATTCCATGTGGTCCACAACGTAGAAATAGAATGTTCTTATTGACATTCGCTTCATTTTTCCCTCCGTGATTTCATGCCAATTCAGTCGGGACGTTGATCAGTCTTGCACTACGCAAGTTTAGGGGTAAGTAGAATCTGCAAATTACTCCAACACCTTCTATCAAATCAGTTTAAGTCAATTTTTCTAGCTAAAACCTCTTTTCTATTCCGACGATCACATACGGCACAAGTCGACCAATGATCAAGAAACCACCCCAAAACCTACCTTGAAATTCATTGGGCTCTATGGCCAAGAGAAGATGTCATTTGTTCTTTGGGTCTCACTAAATCATTCTATATGTGGTAAAAGGTATCGCAAGCTTTTGATAAGATAGCCCAACTGATTTTGCAATAATAGAACCAGTGTCTGACTAATTACTTGAAACACGTTATGAGATCAGCTCAAAGGACAATAACAGGCAATATGAGACCGACGCTCAACGGTGGAGATAATGGCCTTCGTTGAATTATATGCTGCATAATTTATGAGTTGACTAGAAAAAGTAGCTCGGGCGAGCCCAAAACCATAGAGAGTTAGGTCGTGATTATAATGGCTTGCATTAGTCGTTGATTGACTAGAGCTAGAGCTCTCTTTTACACCGAGATCAATCACGCAAGGAGGTTGTCATCTACCTACCTAATTTTCCCTCACCGACATTACTAAAAACCATATGGGAAATTAGATTCTCGTACAGTAGGAGAGATTGTGCTGAGTTTGACTAATTAGAGAGAGGGAGGGAAAGGAGGAGGACTAGGAATAGGAACAGTGCCAAGCGGGAGTAGAGAGCTTCAGTGCCATGCACGATCTTACTGTCTCCATTTCACGATCATGCTCTCTCCTTTCCACGTCCCCCACAACAGTGAAAAAAAAAAGAGATTCAAAAGGTAGTATTCGTGAACATTACAAGAATCTAGCAGAAGGTACACGCAATTGGGTAAAATGTCTCTTGTCCTTTTTCCCTTTGGCGAAGGTGACCTGTGGGGCGCGAATCTGTGTGCAATCCAGTGCACCATCACCAGCCTTTCTCTGAAGATCTTTTGATTATTTTACTAATTTTGAGACCAGACAAGAGAATAGCGGACCCATGGTTTGAGTTACAGTCGATGTTATAAGTATCGCTAAGGCTTGAGAAGGGCCTGAACCAAGCAATTTGCATGTATCTTATGATATTGGTCTGTGTTGAGTTAAAAGAGGCAAAGCCAGGTGGGTTGATAATGAGTATGTGATAGCTGGAGCATCTGATGTTTTGTTTATCTTGGAAGGAACAAAACCGTAGTGTAGAGAATCAACTGAGCAACAACTAAGCGATTGAGTTCTCAACTAATGACACTGACTTGATGTTGTCTTTTGTGACTTTATTCTATTCTGGAATTAGATCTCCAAGAGATGTAGTATACATAAGGTAACTTTGGAATACAGGGAGGGAATAATAGTAGAAAAAAATGACGCATGCGGGACCGAGTGTCTTGTTTGTAATGGAAACAGCAAGGGCCACACAAGCAAGGTCTAAACAGGGAACAAGAAAATGAAATGTTTATGTAGTACATAAAAAAGAAAAAAAAAACCCTAAACTTTATAACATTTAAATGCATCTGCTTATGACAGAAAACCTAACGCGTGTCCTCAATGTCATTTATCCTTTTTCTCCTCTCTATGGTTGATAACTTGATGTAGGATTTAGGATCTCCCTCTTAGTTTTTTCTTTTATATGATGGGGAAATCCAGATTACTTCTTATTGAATCCATGATATCTGCAAGTCCTTTTAGCCCATGTGAAATTAAATCGCGAGTTTCGTCCTAGTAGATGGCCCACAATGAATTATCAGTGCTCCATGGATAGAGGAGAACAAACTTGTGATGTGAATTCACACGTCCAAGCCCGTTCCTTATCTACCCAAACCGACCCCCTCAAAGTAAAACTCTGTAAACTTTACCTCACTTCTCAAGCGAATCTCATATGTATATCTTGAATAGGACAAAGCATGCATTATAACAAGTCATGCACTTTTGGTTGAGCATAATCATTGAACTTGATATGCTTGATCTAACCGTTAAAAAGGATAACGCCGATGCACATGATCTTATGACCATTCTCATTTTTTTTCTTCTCTTTTTCTTTTTCTATGGACGAACGTCATCAAATGAATGATTATTCGTCCTCATTACTAAATTTGCTACTGAATTGGAACTTTATAAAAGGCCCCTTGTACGTTCACACTTCGCGTGGTTACAACAAGTGGCCGGTTCGGGACTTTGCCACTTGTCACCTTCTTACAAAAGGGGCAATTGATCCCCGGATAAATGATTCACTTATTATTTTTTCAAAGAACCTACTCATGTGTATTTTCTCTAAATTATGATCCCAATCGGTACTAAAAAAAGGTGGCCCTATCACGTGGCCTTTCCTCTAACTTCCCAACCATTCCTTCCTCAAATTTAAAAAATGCGAGGATCAGGAGAAAGAAGTCCCAATTCCATTATTATACTAATCTGTCTTTTAATAAGTTTTGGTGGTTTAAAAAGCTCCAAAAAAGATATTAGAAAAGGAAACAAAAACAGAAAAATCAGAAAATTACAACATTTTGCCCACCCACCATGTCCTGTCGCAAACGCCATCATGGCGGCCCTTGTTTTCACCTCCCCCTCCATGTGTGCATGCTCCATCGACAATTACATTTCAGTACACATTCTCTCTCTCTCTCTCTCTCTCTCTCTCTCTCTCTCTCCCCCAAAAAAAAAAAAAAAAAATAGAAATCAAGATGTTCCATTAATGCGCGTTGCAGAAGCGGCAGAATCGGACTTCTCGCTCCTCCACGAACGCTTCTGCTCCAGGGAAGATGTCCATTTCGCTTGGACCGTGCTGTGATCATGCTCGGACTTAGCATCGTCCCATGAATTGAATGCCGTTTCTTAGCGTACTTGCTGCTCCTAGATTAATGACGGTCAAGGAGAAAGAGCTGTTGACTCCACATCGGCATACCTAATTCTGTGTTAGCAGCATTTAGTCAGGCTGCAGTCGAAATCATCCGATCCCCAGTAAGGCAATGGAACAGTGGGCCGGACACGCAAAATCACCTCAAAGAAAGAAATTTCTGGTATTTATGGGTGGGCGGCACGAAGCAACCCATAAGAATCCAAATTTACATGCTTAATAACATCTCAAGAACACATGTAAATCATTATTATCATCCTGAAACCAATTCTATTGATAGTGGCCGCTATAGTCTAAAAGAGAAACGGGATGAATTGAAATTTGCCAATTTAGATATGTTGAGTTGGCAATCATGTGATTTGGTAGCTTTTGCCTTCAGACACCGCCCAAGATGTTTTTTTTTTTACATGTATTTATTTATTCTTGTTTTCCTTTTCTTCCCTCACTTCACTTCCAATTTCATCGTTCTGCGACAAGACAATATGATCGGATTCTTCTGCAAGCAAACTCATTTGTATAATAGTGGTAGAGAACTCTGACTCTCCCTCCACGGTCAACCCACCATTAAACAAATGGTTAATTTTTCCAGGAATCCTCAAGAAGACAATCTAGCTGGTAATTATGCCTTGCATGTGCAAGTTTCTTATAGTCCAATCAAAGGTTTCAGCATAAAAGGGGCAATCATTTGGCAAAATACATCAGAAATTGGAAACATATGATCGACGACATGTTGAAACATATGATCGACGACTTGTTGGTCGGCTCGAAAGGCATTATATCCTTATGAGTCTGAGTTGAGTTGGAAACTTTACATTACAGTGTCCAATTTAAAATACATATTCCAATAAATTCGCTCTAGATTTCATTTTTTTTTCTTGGGTTCATTTGCATTGCATGTTGTCATCTATCGCACCGGTAGAATATGTGTCAATAAATAATTTATCAATTATGTGAATGAAACTCAATAACATATCTTCTATATATTATTATCGATGAAAAGGACTTTGTAAATATCAAATAACGCCATCGGCACTAACTTTTTCGCGATAAATATAATGGACGTTTTAAAAATGGAAATTCTTTCATAATAAGCATGCTTAATTAGTAACCTCGCATTTTCCTAAACGGAGAAGTGCACAAGGGAAGGATTTTTTTACTTTCAACCTGCCGCCAAAAAGGGAACTCTGTCTCTCCTCTGTTCTCTCTCTCTCTCTCTGGAATTCGATAAATCTTTCCAGTCCAGCGAAGCATAACAAGACACAGCGAAAAGCCCCCACAATCTCTCCTCCTCCTCCTCATCATCATCATCATCCTCCTCCTCCTCTTCTGCCCACCTACGTATTCAAGTAGGATCTTCCTCGTCGTGCTTCCTCCATTTGACTTTCAGACTCCCCTCCTCTGTCTCTTCTGCCTGGAACTCCAGCCTCTGCTCCCCCTGTCTGTTGGATGGGATTTATCCTCAAAGGTTCGATCTTGGCTCGATGCAATGCCGACACGGATACGGAAAAGCGAAAGCTTTTTCCATTATAGAATCGAAGTGAAACTGACCCAATGTTGTTCTTGTCCTCAGAGCGCGGATTGCGAAGAGCATGACGATGAATGTTAGAGGAGGAGGAGGGAGTAGGCTGCAGCAGTCAACGAGAGCTCCAGCGAAGCATGGCAGAGTAAAGTCCACAGTTTCCCGAAAGCTTTTTATTTCCGTTCCTTCGGCAACTGATGTCGATGTTGTAATGATTTTTCTTTTCAGTGGTGATTTTGAAACACGGGTTGGATAGCAGCAACAAGCAAAGTGCTTAGCTTTTCGACTATGTTAGCGTCGATTTTCTCGGTTTTTACCCCGGAAAGATGGATTTACTGTCTTTAAGGACGAGGCTCGAGGAACTGAACCGCTTGTGAATTGCATTCATTTTCATGAGAATCGGGGATTGACTTTATATACGTTGTAGTTTAGGAAAATGCTTTTCAATTTTTCCTTGTCATTTTCATCGGTTCGTCTCCTGTTCACTCCTTGCTTGCTGTATGAATCTTCTGCCAAATTCCAAATTTCCTCCAGAAAGTCTCGACTTTTCTATCTTCTTTTGCTTAGCTGATGTATGTATTCCCAGGCATTAAAAATTTGAAGGTGACCCATTTCCTTAATGCTCTCTGATAATGTCTGAATCTTTGTCAATTTTTAGTTTTTCCTACTTCTGCTTTTAGTTTATCTTCTTGTCATTTGAAGAAGCTCATCGTTTCTTTAATTATTGGATAGCAGAGGGTGGAAATGTTGGCAACCAAATCTGTGGATGCAACGAAGTCAACTGCTAGTCAGCGAAAATTGAGCAGAGAGAGAAAATTGGCGCTGCAACAGGATGTATACATCTTGTACTGAGCTTTTGTTTCCACAAATTCTTGTTTGATGACTCTAGTCATTCGCAATAAAAATCACCAATTTTGTGAAATTTCTAATTTCCAGGTGGATAAGTTGAAGAAGAAGCTCAGACATGAAGAGAACGTTCACAGGGCTCTTGAGAGAGCTTTTACAAGACCTTTAGGAACTCTGCCTCGGCTCCCCCCTTATCTCCCAACATGTGTTAGTTAACGTTTCGTGTTTCGTGGATTTATATTTTGATGTGACTGTTTGATTATGGTGATGAATAAACTGTGTGTTGGTTTCTGAATTTTAGACTCTAGAACTCCTGGCCGAGGTTGCTGTATTGGAAGAGGAGGTTTTGCGGCTGGAAGAACAGGTGGTACATTTCAGGCAGGACTTATATCAGGAAGCCGTGTACATTTCATCATCCAAGAGGAAGATTGTTGACAAAGCATCTGATTTGCATAGACCAAACCCAATGAAGAATCTTAGACCTGAACGGCCCAGAGTCCAAGCTCAAATTGCTGGCGGCTCCACGCCCTCTGGAACCAGGCACTTGTTGTCTCGCCCTGGTGCGCTCGGATTCCCAAATTAACTTCACCTCTCTACAAGAATGCATTGCTGGAACTTAGAGCGTTAATCTCATTCATCTCTGTTGCTTTTCAGCAGATGCATGTGGGGAAGATAAGCAAGCATGCACTAATTCTACAATTGACAAGAAGGAATCTGCCGCACATAAAACCCATGGAGCCAAAGTTGCTAGAAAGGGACGCCCTGTAGATAATGGCTTGGCAGAGAAGTATTTGGAGACTCAAAAATCACAGGTCTAGTTT